>NW_020203316.1:3956-13646 GCF_001531365.2 Cynara cardunculus var. scolymus | reverse complement strand
AGCCCAGAATGTGATGGGTAACTCCGATGAAGCAAGCATGGTCCTTGCTACTTCCACACGGGTTATGTTCCTTCGTTCCACCACTCCATTCTGTTGTGGAGTTCTAGCTGCTGAGAAGTTTTGTGTAATGCCTTCACTTATGAGGTATTCATCAATTCTAGCATTTTGGAATTCAGTTCCATTGTTGCTTCTAACCTTTATTTGTTTTCGTTGTAGAAGGACTTGGAGCCTTTTCATTACTCCAATGAGTAGATCAGGAACATCTGATTTCTTCTTTACAAATTCAACCCAGGTGTATCTGGAGTATTCATCAACCAGTAGTAACATGTACTTCTTTCCAAAGAGTCTTTGAGTTGATATTGGCCTACAGAGATCTATATGTACCATGTCCAAGGCTTGGTGTAAGAGATTTCTGACTTGGTTTTATGTGTGGCCCGTCTTAGTTTTCCCATCTCACAGGCTGAGCATAGATGATCTTTTTCAAATTTAAGATCCAGAATTCCCTTGACCAACTTCTGTGTGGCTAGTTTTCGTAGTGCATCAAAGTTGAGATGTGAGAACTTTTGATGCCATAGCCAATTTTCATTGCTCTTATGAGACACAAGACAGAGGGTGTCTTGAGATAGAGATTTCCTTCTCTCTTTGCTTTGATGATTGTTTGACCGGGCTTTGTTTCTATGATGCAAAAACCTTTGCGAAATCTGACTTCAAGACCCTTGTCGCAGAACTGGCTTATGCTTAGTAAGTTGTGGTTCAAACCTTCAACATAAGCCACTTTCCTGATTGAGATGTTTCCTTTGATGAGAGTGCCATATCCCTTGATTGTACTCTTGTTGTTGTCTCCAAAAGTCACAAAGCCTCCAGATTTTTCGTTGAAGAAAGACAGTTGACTATTATCACTAGTCATGTGCCTGGAGCAATCTGAATCCATGTACCATGGTTGCACATGTTGGTCCTGCAAGACAAATTAAGGGGTTTTAGGTACCCATTTCATAATGGGTCCTTGTTCGTTAGTGTTGGATACTTCTCTCTTGTCATTTTCCTTAGCCTTTGCAGGCTTGGGTTGATTTGCATTTCCCTTGCCCTTAGACTTGGGCTTTTTGACGTTTATATTGATGTTAATTTCATAGCGATAGACGTGTTTGGAGAATATGCAATGATGTGTCAACATGTGATTCCTCAAGTTTTGTAAAAGAGTTAAACATTGACAGTTATGATGCTTTAGACATGTATGTCTAACGTTCATTTTATTCGATGGAAACAAAGAAGTAAATGCAGGGAATGAAGATTCTGTCCTAGCATTGGTTGTTTTTTCAAACGTCCTATCTAGTGTGGACTTTTTATTTGTGGTCTTGGTCTTTACTTCTTTCCTTCTGAGGAAGTGCTGCTTTTCTTTAGCTGAAGTAGGGAAAAAATGGTGGTTAGTTTTCTCAGAGGTAGGCCACTTCTATTTTTGTTCACGAGAAAACTTAATGAACTTGAAGGGTGCACTAGGGCCTTGAGAGTTTTCTTTGGCAGATTTGCTATTTCTCAGCTTTCCCTTTCCTTTGTCCGAAGATTTCATTGATGGAGGAATACCAGAGTTCATTGGGGGTTTGAAGTTTTGAGGCTTCTTAGTCTCAATGATCTTTGGTGATTCACAGATTATCTCTTCTTTTGATTCGGAATCGAGAAAGTCTCTCGCTGATTTCTCGAAATCAAAATTAGCATGGATGTTTGTGGGAGGTGTGGGTTCAGAGGTTGATGCTTCAGAGTGATCTATTTGAGGTTCAATCAATTTTAACTTAGATGAACTTTCAATTTTACTCGGATGGTTCATCGACTAATCTGCTGATGGTTCCTAATTAGGATTCTTCTTTTCATCAATAGTACTTGCTGATGAAGTGAAATTGACAACCAGAGACGCTGGTTTGACCATGGAGTTTCCATCGGTCTTTGATTTGGAGGTGTCATTCCTTTCATCAGAATTCTTACATGTACTGCTCTCGTACACCACATTTTCAAAATCCTGTCTTAAAACGACAGTTTTTCCTTCAACTTTAACTCTTTTAAAATTTGCTTTTGGTTTTGAGATAAAGTCGGGTTTCTGAATGCATCCAAGTTTGAAAGTGGATTCAGGGGTGGATTTCTTTGATTCGATGAAGGAGCCCAATTCATTGAATCCAATCCCTTGAGTGTCCGTTTGACCATTTAAGTTTTCATACAGATCTTGGGCATCCTTGTATTTCTTCATTAGAAGTTCATTGGTTTGAAGCTTCTAATGAAGGATCTCCCTTTCTTTTTGAAAGAAATCTTTAAGAGCAACTGAGTTTAGTCTCTCTGCCTCGAATTCTTTTAAGCCCTTAGTTTTCTTTTCTAAGTCATTAGATATTCGTTTGTTTAGTTCCAGAAGTTTTTCTTCCTCTGATTTCTTAAGTGTGGTGATGCGAGTCTTTTCCTTGACAAGTTCGGCTTTTTCTTCAGTTAGAAGATCAGTCTCTCTTTTGTAGAAAGTTGCTTATTTTTTCGCGTTTAATCTTTCAGATTTTTCAAAATTTAATTTCTCTTTTAATTTAAAGAAATCCTCTGAAAGTTCTATCACCCATAACTCTAGCTCAGATGGAGCAGAGTTGGTTTTATTGGAAGTAGACTCACATACCTGATCATCAGAGTCGGAGGTGGATTCTGCAGTGGCAATCATACAGATGAGTGCTTTATCTTCTTCATCAGATGAGGAGTCAGATACCCAATTTTCTTTCTCAGCCATCAGGCTTCGCTCCCTTGGATTGTACTTGTACTTATTTTTTGTAATAATCAGCATCCTTTACCAATCGTCCTCTGCACTCTTTTGAAAAATGACCAATTTTTCCACATCTTAAGCAGCGAAGGTCATTCTTCCTTCCTTTTCAATCCTCTTTCTTCTCTTCCCTTCTGTCCTCTCTCTTCTCTATCTTCTTTTCTGTCTTCCTTCTGATAGAATTTCGATGGTTTCTTTTCATGGTTTGACTGGTACTTCTCCTTCTTGAAGTCTCTTCGTTCATAGGGACTCTTGATGAACTTCTTTTGGAACTGTCTTGTAATCAAGGCTAGAGACTTAGCAAAGGCTTTGATATCATCATCTGATTCAGATGACTCGTCTTCAGATTCCGATTCTACCACCATTGCTTTCTTTCCTTTCTTCTTGTGATCTCTGGTGGAGGTCCTTGATACTTCCTTTTCATCAGTAGCAAGAGCCAGAGGTCCACCGATGGATACTTTCTTCATTATTTCGTTCTCTTATGCTTCAAGCGTTCCATATACGTCATGAAGTGACTAGCCGTCTAGGTCCTGATTAGCTTGAAGGGACATTGACAGCTGAGTCCATTCATCGCCAAGACTTTTTAGGAACAAAACATTGTTTTCTTCCTTTGTTCTGGAGATATCATTTCGACGACATTGATTAATCAATGTGTTGAAACGATCGTAAGTCTTCTGTATTGGTTCATCAGGAAGAGCTTTAAAGTTGGTGTATTCGTTGAGAGATTGTGCTCTACGATTCCTCTTTGTTTTAGCTCCTTCTTCCAATTGGCTCGCAAGTTCATCCCACAATTCCTTTGTTGTGGAACATGCATCAAGGGATTGAAAAATTTCATTGGGAATGGCCATAATGATTAGTCGCTTGGCCTTCTTGTCAATTTCCACACGCTCAATATCCTCTTCATTCCAGTTCTTTTCATCCATGGGCATATAATAAGCAGGAATTTCTGCTGTGGTATTTGTTCCTGAGACTATTGGGACAAGAGTCTGTGGAACGTAAGGACCCTCCATTACAGATCGCAGGAGGTTTCTTTCCATCCCTTCCAAGAAGTTTACCATCATTATTCTCCATTGTGGGTACTCTTTTCGTTGAAGAGTTGGAGGCTTGGTGAAGGTGCCAACACTATACGCAGAATTCCAGTTGGCCATTAGAGATATGAAGAGAGAGGAATGAGTTTTATTGAGAGATGATAAATTGAGAGATTTTAGTGATCATTTTGATTAAGATACAATTAGTTGGCTTTGATACCAATTGTTGATCCCAGATCTCTCAATAACACTGATAAATAGATTATGAATAACCTATATAAGTAGTGTGGATGAATAAAATGAAGAATACTCAAGAACAAAGAATGTATATATTCAAGGCATATATTTGAGCATTAAAGATACGTAAAAACTCACTTCGAATATCTTGTTTTATAATAGGTCTAGCTACCTATTTATACTAGCAATAAGAATATAACTATATAGTAAAACTATCTATCCAATTTCTAGGAAAGATAATGTTTATCTAAGTATGGATAAACTATAAATCAAGATAAACTTAAATTCCAGTTGTCGATTTGTTAACTCCAGCTGTCTTCCATGGGATGTTAATTCAACCTTATCTTCATATCTTCATCACATGCCTCTAGTTGAACTCCTGAAGAAAACTCTAAGTGTTGTTAACAAGAGGGGTGATGAAGATGTTCTTTCCATCGCATCTCTGGTTGATTCATCGACCCTCTGGTTGTTCTTCAGACTTAGTCAATTCTGCCTTAATGTCTTCATCGGTCTTCTAGTTCTTCATTACATATTGTTCTTCATTACTTTTACATTTATGAATTATGGGGTCTAACAGAGAGTTGTCTATGCCTCATGTGTCTCATTTAGCTGAGCACGATCATAGGCAGAGAAAGAAGGTGGGATCACTAGAGCAGGTTGACGGACATCATCCAGGATCTGCTGAAGAAGTCCCATCTGCTGATGGGCGAGAGCCTGAGCATCATCGGCCTTGCTGGAGATAACAACAATGGCGTTAGTGTTGGCTTGAACAGCTTCTTGGAGAGTTAGGAGGTGATTATGAACTTCTTGAACGTTCGCTTGGATAGCTAAGAAATTCGCATCATGATCAGCTTGGCGGGGCATCTCTTGGTGGACTTCAGTTATCCTGCAAAGAACTGAATCAACGGCTGGGAGGAGAAGTTTGACGTCAAATGGCATATCATAGTCATCATCAATCTCTTCATCCCTTCCATCTTCTTTCTTGCCCCCATCCTCTTCCTCTTCTTCAGCATCTGGTTGATGCGTAGAAGAAGTACCTGCAAGAAAGGCAGTGTGAGCAATAAAAGGCTCGTGGTTAGTAGAAATGAAAGGGTAGGAAGACGGAATACGTGAGGGGCCATCAATGAAATCCAAAGGATTGTCACTGGCGTGAGCAAAGATGTCGTCTAGAGGATGGACATCTGTATGCTAAGGAGCATTGAGAGGAGCAACCTCAGGTCCAGTGGTGTGTCTCTCAATATTAGGGAGGACAGTCGCTGATACATCATCAACACGTGTAAAGACCAAAGAAGGAGGAGAAGAGAAAATGTTTGAGAAAAGACATGGGTGTTCAACGGTGGCGGGGCTGATATTCACACCTTCAGTGATTTAGGTCACTGAGGCAGTTGGGGTAGGTGCTACTGATACGACAGTAATGGGAGGAATAACTGACGACCTAAGAGGGTTAGCTAAAAGCGCTTCGGGGTTAAGGTTAGTTTCAATAGCTGAAACTTGTCGAGAGGCTTCAGCAAGAGACGTGGCTATCCCCTTTTTGGCCTTCTTGGCTCTCTGAGGAGAACCAAGATTTGGTTGAAAGGGTCGTTTTGAAGAGATTTTGGTGGCTGGGCTAGACTCGGGGGGGGTTACTCTTGTCCTGGCCACCTGAGGAGAAGAGGTAGTGATGGACACAATAGAAGTTAGCGCCACATCACTGTCCCTCATCTTGTGATCCGGAATCCTAGATCCAAGCATTAAAACCTGGAGGTTTCCTTCCGTGGAGTAATGATCTCCAAAGATCTTTGCAAAGACCATCGAAAGGAACCTGGTGTAAGGCACCACCTTTTCTCGTTGGCGCTTGTTCAGCTTGAGCACCAGGTCAACGAAAATGACTGCAACATAGTTTATATTGCGACGTTGTATCGCAGATACGCCTATGGTCAAGGAGATCCTAGGGGCCTGGTCTTGGCCTTCAGTCTTTCCACCCATACACTGGATAAAGTGAGAGAACAGGTATTGCTAGATAGCAGACATCCTATTCTTCTCAATCTTAGACAAGGACTTCATAGGAGCATTTGAGTCCTTCTTCATTGGCCATTGATGGCCAATGGCGTCGAGACACTCGATGATCTCGGCCGTTGTGGGTTCGCTGTCGTAGGGGCCTTTGGGAAGGCGAAAAGGCGTCCTCAAGGTGTTCACGCCAAACTTTACTCCCATGCTGTTAAAGGTGAAGTTGACTTGGTCAATTTGAGGTCCAGGCTTGACCTCGACATCGATGACCTCAGCAGTGAACCAGAACTACTGGAGGAGTTCTTTCACCATGATGAGCTCATGGTTGAGTGCGAAGCCGAGCGACGACTGTTTGAGGAAGTCAGCCGCTTCTTGGTACTCCGCCTTTGAAGAGGGAATATCCAACAAGGCAATGTGGTTGTTGGCCTTGAAGGATACCTCGTCAAGTGAAAAGTTCACATTTTTGGCTGCCATCTGTTTTTAAAAAGAATAAGATAAAACAGGTTGTTAGTAAAAACCAAGATTGTTTTGAGAGAATAATATAGAAAAGTTTTTGCATCAATAAAAACTTCTTCTGAAAAATCATTAAGAAGAGTTAGGGTTTTTCAAGTAGAATGTGTATACATAAACAAAATTATAACCAAGTAAGAGTTGATTAAATAATCTTTGTAGTTTAATATTTCAAAAGAACAAGTGTCTTGAAGTTATTAAACTTATTTCTCAGAACATAAGATAAAGAAAAGAAGATATTGACCTTAGGAGTTTAGAGAGAAAAGTTCGAAAGGTCTTGAAGATTTGAGAGAGTTCTTGCTTTTGGAGAAATTCTTGCAGAGGTTCGTCTAAGAAYTTTGAAAGCGTAAAGAGAAAAGTGAAGAAGAAGTCTCATATTTATAGGTAGGAGGAGAGAGAAGGAATATGAGAGAGAGTGAAAAGACGACGGTTGGGGAAAGTGGCCATGATGAAAAATGGCACGTTCTCATCCATGACTGGATGGCATTAAATGAGGTAGCGTAATGACATTACCTTTTTGCACGTCTGTTGATCCCAGATCTCTCAATAACACTAATAATGAAGTTAAGAATAACCAAATTATAGTGTTTTAATGAATAAAATGATGAACACTCAAGAACAATGTATAAACATTCAAAGAACAATCTTGAGTGCCAATAATTTCACTTTATTCTATATTAATAAGAAACATAAAAGCGGCGTTGATTACATTAGGCCTAATCACCTATTTATACTAGTGGGTTAAATAGAAGATAACTATCTAGTGAGACTATTTAGCTAATCTTCTACTAACAGATAAAGTTTATCTAAACTATGGATAAGATATAAACTAAGATAAACTTGAAATCCAGCTGTAGATTAGTTATCTCCAGCTGTCTTCCATGGGATGATCATTCAACCTTATCTTCATATATTCATCGTATGCCTCTGGTTGAATTGCTGAAGAAAACTCTAAGTGTTGTTGACCAGAGGGGTGATGAAGRTGCTCTTTCCATCGCATCTTTGGTTGATTCATCGACCCTCTGGTTGTTCTTCAGACTTGGTCAATTCTGCCTTAATGTCTTCATCGGTCTTCTGGTTCTTCATCATTTATTGTTCTTCATTACTTTTACACTTATAAATTATGGGGTCTAACAATCTCCCCCTAAGTAATGAAAGAACAAACATAAACTAATCTATGAACAATATTGAAGAACAGAGACTAATCTAAAGAAAAGCATCAAATTCCAAATTTTCATTGGATGATGAATTCTTACAGTACTGGAAGCAAAGACATTTCAATTTAAGGCAAAAAAATTTAAAACTCTATTCATGATTGTAGGATTTAATTCAACTTTGGTATTGATCGAATACTCTAAATAAGCTCTAAAACAATTGAAGAGCAAAGCAGAGTAAGTGATTAGAATTTCTAAACACACTAGGAACACACAGTCACAACGAAGAAGATGAATGTAAGAAGTTTGCTCCAAAGGTTTTTCAATTGATTCAATTGAAAATTTTGACAATTACAATACTGGAAGCGCACAGTTTACAAAGGCCCTATCTGCTATTTATACTAGTTCCTAACGACCTTAGATACTAGATCTTGACAAGTGTCTTCATCTGGGTCGTCCAAAAAAAGTCGATTAAGTCCTAGTCATGTGAGAAGCACATGCGACTAACCACCTTTGAAAACTGTTAGAACAGAAACTTCACAAAAGACGAAAACCACAGACCCTCTGTAAGCCATATCAGAGGCTCTGCTGTAAATGACTTGCATGTTCTTTTGACCAGAGGACTAATTTCCAGAACCTCTATGAGACGCATCGGAGGTTCTGCCACTTTTCACTTGTTCGCTCATACGGCTTCAGTCGCTAATCCTCTGTTGTCTTCTATGGAGTTAACCTTCTGTCAAGACTTGCAAAATACTTTTCTATACTTTTACAAGATAGGAATAATGGAGCTAACAATCTCCCTCTAAGTATTGAAAAAGTAATTGTGGACAGTTGGGAGCAAGATTTGACTTAAGGAAAAATACAAGAGAAGATTAAACTCATCCTCTGCAAAAATTTATATTACTGAAAGAAGTAAAAATTGTGCAGGCCTACACTATTACAAAAGATTACTCAACAGCAGAGTCTGGATAATCATCTACAGCATATTGTAAATCAGTCTTAACAGTCTTGTAGACCTTGAAGATCCATTCCCTGAATGAGACTTGTATTTTGATGGTTTCCAGAAGGTCCGTTACTTCATCCGCCCTTATTCGCTCTTTCTGCACCTCTGCCACCACCGAGTTGAACACCCATTCGAGGGACTCTGTTGAATACTTATGCGCCTCTTTCGGATCGAAGAATCTTAGTATCTCATCCTTGTCCAAGAAAACAAACCCAAAGATGGGATTGTGGATAATAGTGTTGGGATGGAACCTATGCAGCCAAATGGGTCTATTCTTTGGAAGAGTAATCTTCAGCTCTGGCTGGGCCAACCTCATAGCCATATCAAAGTCTTTCTGGCTGTAGAATTTGACTTGGGCACGCATCACCTCTATCAGCCTTTTGAGAGAAATTGAGTAGCTTGACCCCCTCTCCATGTACTTGTTCAGGATCTTGTGCAAAAAGATTAGATCAAATACGCACAGATTGTGGAGGTCAGCATCTGTAAAAGTGTAGAGGTTGCCATCATCCCTCTTCACCGTATATTGAGTGTACAACATGGTCTTCTTCAGCATGGTGCGCGGAGAGATGGTTTCTAGTGAGCAAATAGCATGCTCTGAGAAGACCTGCACTGGTGGCTTGGTGAGTTTAGAGAAGTGAAACTTTGCTTTGACAGAAGGCATGCCAGTTAGCTCTGGATTGTATGGGGGCTCTGTGTTCGTGGATGAGTAACGCCACTGCAAAATCTCTTCGATAGTGGTTACGGGCTCTGTACGCATCTTCTGCGTAGGAATCTTGTTCATTGAATCAATAATTTCAGAGACCCTCCCCACTGTGGCAGACTCTGGCGTTCTGGTGTCTTCTTCAAGTATTGGCCTCTGGATAGACCCCTCTGGTAGGATTGCTTTTACTGTTCCTAACAGAGCATCGAACGTACCCGTGGACGTCTCTTCAGGTATCTTGGCTAGTTTGGAAGAGCCTTCTCCGACTTTGGGGATGGGAGCTCTGCCTTTCTTCA
>NW_020203316.1:0-3611 GCF_001531365.2 Cynara cardunculus var. scolymus | reverse complement strand
TATTACCATTTCAGCATTCAGAGTGGCGGTGTTGATATCAATCTCTGTGGCCCATTTCATGGTAGAGATGCAACGATAGATTTCGTTTCGGAATGAGTGACCTTCTTTGATGAGTTGCTTCGTGCAGTCTCTGATGGATTCGTTAGTAGCTCCGGCCTCTTTGAGAAGATGGTCATGGTGTTTCTGCACGGTCTCTCTGAGGGCCTCAACCATTGCGTCTATCTCTATGCGAGTGGGTAGATGGTTAATGTTAGCCCTGGAGGATGAGGAGTCGACGCCAACAGTGATCACAGAGGCAGAACATCTCTTTGATTTCATCCTTGAAGGCAGAGTAGTTTGTGTAGCCGACGGAAATCATGTCTGCAGCGTACTGGGCAGCGACCTCTGTCAGTTCTGCCATGAGAGTGTTGATGGAAGAAGGATTGACAGAAAGCACGCTGAAGGCTTCTGTGAGATCAGCCTTGTTGAGGACAGAGCTCTGAAGGGCTGATAAGGTCGCCTTGAGTTCAGAAGTTGTAGAAGTCAACTCYTTCAGAGCCTCTGTGAGAGGTGTAAGTRCCTYTRTYGCCGGAGAGGAGGAGAACAAGCTTTTCAACTCATCCAACCTCTTGAGTACCTCCGTGGTGAAGGTTTGTAACTCTTCCTTCGTCACATAGGCACTCAGGGAACCTAGATCACCAACACATGGTGACCTAGTAGCATGGGAGTGTAAGGCGCCCTCAGTGACCGATTTGGCATTGTCATCTCGGGGACTTCCACCAGATCCTCAGACATCCCCAATTAGAGAGCCCTAATAGGTTTAGAGCCTAATTTGGCAGAGGGATYGAGTGGAGTCTTTGGGCATTCTAGACCCGCAGCCTCGGTGATTCTCTCGCATGCCTCTGAAGCATGACTGGGTGGTTCACTCACGTGTGGAGGGGCAACAGATGCCTCTCTTGGTAGTGTCGAGTCCTTGGGCGAACGGACTCTTATGATAAAACTACCATCCTTTTGAAAGGATGATGGAGTAGAATAGGGTTCCCGGCTTGTGCGTTCGACGGAGGACGAAAGAATGTCCTCTGCGAGGTTGGTTGGTTCAGGGTTCAGCGTGTGCACGCTTTCTTCAATAGGGGTTCCCTGTAGAACAGGGTCCCTAGCCATGTGGGTTGCACAGGGAAGGGGGTTTGGATGTATGCCTTCGGCATCTTTTTCACCCTCTTCTAACTCCACTTCTTCCTCTTCGTTGTCTAGTACAACTTCTGTCCCCAAATCTACCACCTCTGTGGGCGTTGTAAAACTCTGTTTGAGATCGAAGATTATATCTTGGATTTGCTCAGTGGGGGACTCTTCTAGAACAGCTTTGTGCAACCTTCTACGCTTCGGTACAGCCTCTGCCGGGCCTTCTTGAACCTCGGCCTCTGTGACCTCAACCTCTGTGGGTTGGGCCTTCTTTGATTTCTTCTTTTTGGGTTTTGGAAGAGGACTGTTTGGACCCTCTTCTTCTACGGGTCTCTTTTTCCCTTTCTTTTTCTTAGAAGGATCGACATCCTTGTGAGTCTTCTTAGACTTCTTTGGCCTTCGTGGGGGACTACTAACTACTCTCGGTCCTTCCTCACTCAGCTCCCTTGCCTCTGCAGGCACTTCCAATCTTCCCTCAACTTTCATTTTGTGCACTCTCTCACCTATGGAGATACCTATTCGTGGAGGAGTTTCAGGGACCGGCTCTGGCCTCGTGTATCCACGTCTATAAGCCTTCCTATCTCCCTTGCTAAGGTACTTGAGCATAGCTTTTGATAATGGCCTCGGGCTTCTGTAACCTAGCTCATGCTCTGTTGGATGAAACTCCTTCATTGGGTATAAACGAGCATTTGGCTCTGCAGAGGGCTGCTTCTCTACAATCATGTCTCCAAAGACCAAGCCAAAGAACCTCTGTAAGTTCAAGTTTGGGCAATTAAGGACTTCCTTGGCTTTCTTCTGTGTTTGTACCTTCGATTTCTCACCACGTTGAGTAGCACATTTTTTCTTGATTAGACCCACCATATCACCAAAGATGAGTTTCGCGTAATCTAGGGGCAAGTTGAAGTATATTCCATAGACTATGGAGAGCATGGCATGAGATGCTTGATCATGGCTGCCGACCTTCCCCGTTAAACAACAATTGATGATCGAAAACAGAGTATTCCACATAGGAAGAAGGCCCTTCCTCTTGAATTCAGTCCGTTTGATGATTTTCGTCTTTGCCATATATGAATGGAATTCGAGGAATTCGATCAATTTCGTATCTGTTGGAGTTGGTGCGAAGGCATCCAGATTAAGAACGTCCAGTGTAGGTAGGTGTAGGGCAATACGCAGGGTCTCGACGTTCATCTCCATTGGTACAAGGGATTTGATTATTGGGTGTSAAGCATAGCCCACTATGCTTAATCCAGCATCTTTCAGAGTGCAGATGTAAGAACTGAGTAGAAATTGGGTGAGATAGGTTTCAGGGGTAGGGTTTGTTGCGGTGAGGGCGTAATAGATAGGGTGATTGCGAAGGATCTCCAGTAGTGGATAAGTGTATTCAGGGAAGCCATTTGAGGATGGAGCGAAGTAGTAGTTGTTAGGTTTCTTTACCAGCATCACTTTCTCATATCGATTCTGTAAGAAAGATATGGCATGAGAGGTCAGTGCTTGATATTGGTTCACTTCATTATTGCTTGGGTTGTTTTCGGATTGAGCTGAGAAGGATGCTGAGCTTGAAGACATATTTGCAGGATGCCGGAAAGCTTGAGATTTTGCTTGGATGAGTATTTAGGGAAGTGAAGGGGTATTTGATGGGGGGAAAAGGTATTTATAGTTACGAATTTTGAATGTGAACCGTTTATTTGGCGATATACGTGATGAGTGGCTTATAGGAAAGACGAATCAAAATATGTCACGTGTTTTTGGGAAGACGCACGATTGATGACGTGCGCCCCCGTTTCTAACATGCACGTGGTCAACTTTAACCCTTATCAACAGAACCACACGTACCATATGAATAATAGAAAACTATAGAAGTGAGGTTTGTCAAAAGCCTAAGGGTAACAGAGCTTCTGTGATATGTGCGGGGCCTTCTATCATGTTACACCTATGTATACCTAAACGGTTTGAAAATCCTCAGAGAGATGAGCACTTGCTCAGTTCAGACCCACAGAGCCTCTGATAGAAGCACCAGAGGTTCTGATGAGATGACCTCTAAGATCAAGATACTTAAAAAAAAAATTTGGCACCATCAGAGGTTTTGATTTTCAATTTAAAAACTCCCCCTTGAAGCCAGCTTCCATGGCTCCCCCAAAAAAACATTTAAAATCCTAAGAAGAAGGTAAGTATCGACAAAGGACCTGTTCAAAGAGCCTCTAAGAGTTATCACAGAGGTTCTGTGAAAAGACTTATGTGATGAAAAACATTTTGTTTCTTCAATAGGTTTTTTTTCCTTTTAAAGCATATACTCCCCCTCAAACCTTACATGACTCTGCGAGGTAAAACTACTAACTAAGAAAACAAGTGAAGGTTAAACAAGAAGTAAAACTTTATACAAAAAGAGATTATTAAAAATAAGACATACAACACTTAGAACTTTGGACATGCCATTCCTATTTTTCAATAAGAAA
>NW_020203315.1:18643-22096 GCF_001531365.2 Cynara cardunculus var. scolymus | reverse complement strand
ATCTAATCCTACAGAGGTTCTTTGGTTTGGTCTTTGGTGATATGATAGCAGAGAAGCTGCCCTCTGCAGAGCCAAATGCGCGGCTGTATCCAATGAAGGAGTTCCACCCCACAGAGCATGAGCTAGGGTACAGAAGCCCAAGGCCACTATCAAAAGCCATGCTCAAATACCTTAGCAGAGGAGATAGGAAAGCGTAAAGACGTGGATATAGGAGGGCAGAGCCGGTCCCTGAAACCCCTCCACGCATAGGTATCCCCATAGGAGAGAGAGTGCAAAAAATTAGGGTTGAGCGAAGAAGGGAGGAGCCAGCAGTGGCTAGGGAGATGAGTGAGGATAGACCAAAGGTAGTAAGTCCCCCACAAAAACAAAAGAAGACTCAGAAGGATGTCGACTCTTCTGAGAAAAAGAAAGGGAAGAAGAGACCCGCAGAAGAAGAAGGTCCAAGCAGTCCTCTGCAAAAGCCGAAAAAGAAGAAATCGAAGAAGGCCCAACCCGCAGAGGTTGAGGTCACAGAGGCTGCAATCCAAGAAAGCCCAGCAGATACGGCTCCTAAGCGCAGAAGGTTGCGCAAGACTGTTCAAGTAGAGTGCCCAACAGAGCAAATTCACAATGTAATCTTCAACCTCGAACAAGGGTTTAAAGCGCCCACAGAGGTGGCAGATTTGGGGACAGAAGTCGTTCTAGACAACGAAGAAAAAGAATTGGAGTTAGATGAGGGCGAAAAAGATGCCGAAATCACATATCCAAGCCCCCCTCCTAGTGCAACCCACATTTCTAGGGACCCTGTTCTAGAGGAAACCCCTATTGAAAAAAGCGTGCACACGCTGATCCCAACCCAAACCTACCTCGCAGAGGACATTCTTTCGTCCTGTGTCGAATGCACAGTCCGGGAACCACAATCTACTCCAACATCCTCTCAAAAGGATGTTGGTTTTACAATAAGAGTCCATTCGTCCAAGGACTCGTCACAACCCAGAGAGGAATCCGTCGCCCCTCCACACTTGAGTGAACAACCAAGTTATGCTTCAGAGACATACGAGAGATTCACAGAGACTGCGGGTCTAGAACGCCCAAAGTTTCCACTCAATCCCTCTGCCGAGTTAGGCTCTGAACCTACTACGCACGACATCGACAGAACACTGGTAGGCTCTCCAATTAGAGATGTTCGAGGATCCGATGGAAGTCCCCGAGCTGACATCGACAAACCCGTCACTGAGGGTGCCTTACACTCCGAGGCTACTAGGTCACCATGTGTTGGTGATTTAGGTTCCCCGAGTACTTATGTGACGAAGGGGGAGTTGACTTCCACAACTTCTGAGCTCAAGGCGACTGTATCAGCCCTTCAAAGCTCTGTCCTCAACAAAAACGATCTCACAGAAGCTTTCAGCGCCCTGTCTCTCAACCCTTCTTCAATCCAAAAGCTCAAGATAGAATTAACGGAGGTTGCCGCCCAATTTGCTGCAGACTTCATTTCCGCCGGCTACACCTATTATTCTGCCTTCAAGGATGAGATCAAAGGGATGTTCTCCTCTGCGGTCACCTATGGCATTGATTCTAAATCCTCCAAGGCTAACATTAACCATCTAGCCACTCGAAGATAGCTAGACGCAATGGTTGAAGCCCTTGGAGAGACCGTGCGGAAATACACCAACCAACTTCTCAAGGAAGCTCGAGCAAGTAACAAATCTATAAGAGACTGCATGAAGCAACTCGTCAAAGAAGGTGACAACTTCAGAAATGAGATCTATCGCTGCGTCTCTAAAATGAAATGGGCCACATAGATGGACATCAACAATGCCTCTGTGAATGCTGAGATGGTCATAGAAAAAATGGAGAAGGCGACTTCGAAAGTTCTTAGGTGATTGAAGAAGGCTCCCCTTACTACTTGCAAGACAGAGGCCACTAAAATCCATCACGATCAAGGAGGTGATGACCATGATCGTCATGAGGGGGAGAAGAAGACAGAAGAAACCGAAGAAGACAACCTCTGCCAAACCACTAAAAATAGTGGACTCTGCTGCTGCCCTATTCTCAAAAGACAAATCTCTAGAGCTTAAGGGAAAAGGCAAGGGTAAAGCAGTAGAGGAGTCGCCACAGAAGGGGTCAAGCTCTGAAACACCAGAAGAGATCAATGAAGAAGAGTATGATGACCCGGATCTTGTTCGAGCACTAAAGGCTTCTTTGGCTGAGGCAAAGGTGAGAAAGGGCAGAACCCCCATCCCTAGAGTTGGAGAAGGCTCTTCTTCCAAACTCACGAAGATACCAGAAGAAACGTCCACGGGTACGTTTGACGCTCTGGTAGGAACTGTCAAGCCTATCCTACCAGAGGGGTCTACTCAGAGACCTATACTAGAAGAAGAATCTAGAACACCAGAATCTACCACGGTGGGGAGGGTATCTGTGATCCTTGAATCTATGAGCAATATTCCTACGCAGAAGGTGCGTACAGAGCCTGTAACCACTGTTGAAGAGATTCTGCGGTGGCGTTACTCAGCCATGGACACAGAGCCCCCTTATGACCAGAGCTTATTGGAATGCCATCTGCCATTGCAAAGTTCCACTTCTCAAAACTCACAAGGCGACCAGTGCAGGTCTTCTCAGAGCATGTGATCACTTCTCTCGAAACCATTTCTCCGCGTACTATGCTAAAGAAGACCATGCTATACATTCAGTATGTGGTAAAAAGGGATGACGGCAACCTATATACTTTCACAGATGCTGACCTCCACAGCCTCTGTGTATTTGATCAAATATTCCTTCACAAGATCTTGAACAAATACATGGAGAGGAGGTCAATATATTCGATTTCTCTCAGAAGGCTGATTGAGGTAACGCACGCTCAAGTCAAATTCTACAGCCAGAAAGATTTCGACATCGTTATGAGGTTGGCCCAGCCAGATCTAAAAATTTCTCCTCCAAAGAACATACCAAGTTGGCTGCTTAGATTTCATCCCAACACCATTGTCCACAATCCCATCTTTGGGTTTGTGTTCCTGGACAAAGATGAGATTCTAAGGTTCTTCGATCCCAAAGAGACGAACAAATACTCCACAGAGTCTCTCGAGTGGGTGTTCAACTTAGTGGTGACAGAGGTGCAGAGAGGGCATATAAGGGCGGATGAAGTGACCAACCTTCTGGAAACGATCAAGGTTCAAGTCTCCTTTAGAGAATGGATATTCAAAGTCTATAAAACCATCAAGTCTGATTTGCAATTTGTCGTAGATGACTATCCAGACTCTGTTGTGGATTAATCTCTTGTAATAGTATAGGCCTGCTTTATATTTTCAATTCGTTCATTTATGTAATTCTTTTTCAGAGGATGAGTTTAATCTTCACTTGTATTCTTTCATTAGTCCCATTTGTCCAAATTTACTTTTTCATACTTTGGGGAGATTGTTAGCTTTATTATTCATCTCTTGTAAAAGTATAGAAAAAGTATTCTGCAAGTCTTGA
>NW_020203315.1:12898-18438 GCF_001531365.2 Cynara cardunculus var. scolymus | reverse complement strand
TACAGTAGAGCCTCTGAGATGGCTCACAGAGGGGTCTGCGGATTTCGTCTTCTGTGAAGATCCTCTTCCAACTATTTTTCAAAGGTTGTTAGCTAAATGTGCTTCTCAAGTGACTAGGAATTAATCGACTTTATTTGGATGGCTTAGATGATTTCACGCGTCAAGATCTTGTCAGTAAGGTCGTTAGGATCTTGTATAAATAGCGGCTAAGGCCTTTGTATTCAGTGTGCTTCCGTATTGCAATCGTCTAATTTTTCAATTGAAAAACCTTTGAAGCAATTCTTTTGCATTCATCTTCTTCCTCATCTTGACTGTGTGTTCTTGGTTTATTTACTCTGTTCTGTTCTTAATGTTGTTTTCGTTGCACTTTAATCGTCTTAGAGTTCATTCAGAGTATTAGATCAATATCAAAGCTGAATTTCAGGTCCAACAGTATATGACTTTGTTCCGTCATTGGATGAAATAGTTTTTAGATTTTGGTTAAAACTATGAACGAGGTTCACTCTGACAGTTATGCCTGCAGCCTGTCATTGGATGAAATAGTTCATAAGATTTTCAGGGGAAATAAGGATGGTCATTGAGTGCGATGGATAACTGTTGCTATAAAGGGGAAATTATGGATGTAATAAGGATGGTCGTTGTGTGTGCATGGTATAACTATTGCTATTATATCTTTTAAGATTACAACAGATTGGAATTCTCACTTCTTGGTGATTTGAGGATTCAGAGATGTTGTTCTTATTAGAATAATAGTATTGATGTTATGGTTACGAGAAAATATGGCCTATGGTCATTGATTTGATTAAAAGTGTTTTGAAACAGAATATGATTTTTAGCATTTACTACATGGAATGAATTATTTGAAATTAATGTTTTGGTGATCCTCACCCTGCATGTAATGATAATAATGGAAAGAGCATTATGTGAATTACTTCCCTATGTGCTTAGCTGTGTGAAGATCTTAATTAGCTATGTTTTTGGAACATAGATGCTAGGATACAAGAGCATGTACTTTTTGAATTTTTGAGTTATGTATTTCATGTTATAGACTCTTGTATTGTGGACCTTTGTGGGGAAAACATGTATTCTATGTATGAAATATGTGTTATATGCAATGTATGGATTTGGGGTTGTTACAGAAGTTGGTATTAG
The DNA here is from genome assembly GCF_001531365.2 of Cynara cardunculus var. scolymus. NCBI lineage: Eukaryota > Viridiplantae > Streptophyta > Magnoliopsida > Asterales > Asteraceae > Cynara > Cynara cardunculus. The sequence goes on along the minus strand of NW_020203315.1, from coordinate 17,286 downwards.
AGCCTGAGTTTAAGGGATTTAGGTATTCACATGCGTGATGCCTACACTTAAACTATTTCATTGCATGCTAACAGTCCCAGACATAGTTAGCACCTTTGGAATAAATATGATAAGTTAAGAGATCAGTGTGTAAGGTATTTTCGGATTACATCTGGCCAATGTAATTTTGAATCTATAGGTGCATAACTGAACTTGAACACTTTATTATATTTTGGGAATATGAAAATATATTTATTAACTTTTATATCCATAGATGGCAAGTAGATCTAGAAGGTCAGAAAGGATCACCCGCCCCAACCCCACTAATGAAGAAGAGGATTCTCATATTCTTACTCCTATTGGCACATCTGAGGGCAGAGGCAGAGGCCAAAATAGAGGACAGACCAGAGGCAGAGCCAACCAAGTAGATGTTCATACCAATCAAGAAGAATCAAATTCTGAAAATATGAATAAAAAACAGGTACCACAACCAGAATATGTGACAAGAGATATGCTGACAGAGGAAATGGGAAAGTTAAGGGAAAGCTTAACATCGATCATGAGGATACCTGCGAGGGTGGAAACAGAGCGGGTGGAGATTAACCCTCATGTACTAACTACAAACACCAGAGGAGGAGACATCAAAATGTTCCTTGCATGCAAACCGCCAAACTTTGCTGGTGAGCTAGATCCGACCAAAGCTATGCATTGGATAAAGGAAATTGAGTCAGTATTCAACACTATTCCTTGTCCAGAAGCCGATAAGGTCAGATTTGCTGTATCAGTACTAAAATCCAATGCTTTATTCTGGTGGGAAGTAGAATCCCTGGCTAGAACAGATGTTTTGCAAACCTTATATTGGGCAGAATTTGTGAATATATTCAAAGAGCAGTTCTGTCCCAAAACAGCAGTCAGACAGATGGAAGAGGACTTTTTAAAGTTGGAACAAAACTTTGGGTCAGTCAGAGAATATACAGAGAAATTTATAGAGTATTCTAGATTCGCTGAACATTACATCAAAACGGAGGCTAGAAAAGTGGAGCGGTATATCTGGGGTCTAAAGCCCTCAATCAGAGAATTTGTTATCGCAATGAATCCTGCCACTTTTCCATTGGTAGTAGATGCAGCAGAGATCACAGAAAGAAACAAGAATTGAAGCGAAGAAGGAAAGCAAGTCGAGAAAAGGAAATGGGAGGGGTCCTCTGCAAGTTATCGGGGATCAAAAATTGTCAAATATAATAATAGATCAATGCAAAGACCAATGGAGAGGGCTTGTCCCTGGTGTGGACAGTATCACCATGGAGAATGCAGAGCAGAGCCAATAAAATGTTTTAATTATGGTGAAATTGGGCATACTTCAATTTCCTGTCGGCTAAACAGAAAATGTTTTCATTGCAATTCACCAGACCATTTCAAAAACAATTGCCCACAGTTGAAAGCTCCACAGCTTACCATGGGGAGCAATACATCGATTGGCCGTGGAAGACCGAGTATGAGCATAGGAGGCTCGGGTGGGGCGCGGGGTCGATCTTTTCAAATGACCAAACACGAAACAGAAACTACACCCGATGTAGTAACAGGTACTTTTCTCGTGAACTCATTACATGCTAAAGTGTTATTTGACTCGGCATCATTTGCCTTATATGCTCGTTCGAATTCTGTATCCCTTGATGAAAAGTTAGTAGTTGATACTGCTAACGGTCAAGTATCTATGAATTATGTGTTTAAAAACTGCACTATCATGATTGAGGGTTGCAAGCTACCCATCAGATTGTTTTCCATGCCTATAAAAGATTTCGATGTAGTAGTGGGAATGGATTGGTTGGCCGAGAATCAGGCCAGCATTGTTTGTGATAAGAAGATGATTAGAATAGTATTGCCAGACAGAGGAACAATTGTTATTTTTGGTGATCATCAAGGTCATCGCACCAGTCTATTATCAGTTATGAAAGCCAGAAAATATATCCAAAAGAAATTCCAAGGATCTTTAGCCTACGTAATCGATGCCAAGAAAGAAAAGAGTAAGCAAGAATTAATTTCGGCTGTTAATGATTATCCTGAAATCATTCCAAAAGACTTGTCAGGATTACCTCCAAATAGAGTTATAGAATTTGGGATTGATTTAATACACCTCCAGCACCTGTAGCAAAAGCACCGTACAGATTAGCTCCGTCAGAATTAAAAGAACTGGTTACACAATTGAAGGATTTGTCCGACAAGGGATTTATCAGGCCGAGTACTTCACCATGAGGAGCTCCAGTTTTGTTTGTGAAAAAGAAAGATGGATTGATGATTTGTTTAATCAATTGGTGGGAGTCAGTTATTTCTCCAAAATTGACTCACGATCAGGTTACCATCAGTTGAAAGTTAAAGAAGATGATATTGCAAACGGATTTCCGAACCAGGTACGGGAACCATGAATTCCTAGTTATGCAATTCGGTTTGACTAACGCACCTGCAGCTTTCATGGATTTACTGAATCGAGTATGTAGAGAATACCTCGATATATTTGTCATTGTATTTATCGATAATATTCTCATATACTCTAAAACCAAAGAAGAACATGCAAAGCATCTTCGATTAATCCTTGAACTTTTGAAAAGAGAGAAGTTGTATGCTAAAATATCAAAGTGTGAATTTTGGTTAAGAGAAGTCCAATTTATGGGGCATGTCATATCCAAGGCTGGAGTAAAAGTAGATCCAGCAAAGATTGAAGCCGTTGCAAAATGGGAGGCACCAAAAACACCATCTGAAGTTCGAAGTTTCTTGGGATTGGCAGGCTATTACCGCAAGTTTATCCAAGATTTCTCTAAAATAGYCGTGCCTTTGACAAAATTAACTTGAAAGAATATCAAATTTCAGTGGGAAGAAGAAAAACATAAAGCCTTTCAATTATTAAAAGACCATATTTGTAGTGCTTCGATACTATCCCTACCCGATGGAATTGAAGATTTTGTGGTATACAGTGATGCCTCAAAGTTAGTTTTGCGCTGTGTCTTGATGCAAAGAGGAAAAGTAATATCATATGCATCTCGGCAACTTAAAGATCATGAAAAACAGTATCCGAGTCATGATATGGAATTGGCAGCCGTGGTCTTCGCATTGAAAATATGGAGACATTATCTCTTGGGAACAAAGTGCCAAATCTATACTGATCATAAAAGTCTGCAACACTTGTTCAACCAGAAAAATTAAATATGAGACAACGTCGATGGATCGATCTTGTTAATGATTATGACTCTGAAATACTCTACCATCCGGGAAAAGCCAATGTGGTAGCCGACGCCTTGAGCCGAAAAGAAAGAAGTGGAACTATCAAATGGATAGCAATGAGAATTAATCTAACTACTGATATTCATCAAGAAATTTTCAACCATCAGAAAGAGGCCAATAAGGAAGAACATGTGAAGGCAGAAAAAGTGGGAAGGATGATTTCCATCTTAGAACCGAATACCGTAGGAATCTTATGTTTTCAAGGTCGAATATGGGTACCAGTTTTTGGAAATACATGAGAAACCGTCCTGAATGAAAGCCACAAGTCTCGTTATTCAATCCATCCAGGTACCAACAAGATGTATAAAGATTTGAAGGTATTTTATTGGTGGCCAGGTCTCAAGAAAGACATAGCAAGACATGTGGAGCGATGCTTAACTTGCTTACAAGTTAAAATTGAACATCAGAGACCCTATGGAAACCTACAATCATTGGAAATACCAGTCTGGAAATGGGATCACATTACAATGGACTTTATCATGAAGTTACCCCGAACTCCGAAAGGTTATGATGCAATCTGGGTAATAGTGGATCGATTATCAAAAACCGCTCATTTCCTACCGTATATCAAGAAAATTGTTCTTTGGAAAAATTGGCTCAAATGTATATCAAGAAAATTGTGACTAGACATGGAGTTCCACTGTCCATTATATCTGACCGAGACAGTCGTTTCACTTCAAAATTCTGGGAAAGCCTGCAAAAAGCCTTGGGATCACAGATCAGATTAAGTACGACTTACCACCCACAAACGGACAGGCAAAGTGAAAGAACCATCCAGACTCTCGAAGACATGTTGAGAACTTGTGTCATCGACTTCGGGGGATCATGGAAGGAACATTTGCCGTTGATAGAGTTTGCCTACAATAATAGTTATCATTCCAGCATCCAAGTGGCACCTTATGAAGTCTTGTATGGAAGAAAATGTCGAACGCCGTTATGTTCGAATGAGGTAGGTGAAAAGCAGTTGACAGGTCCCGAAATTGTGCAGACAACTTCTGAAAAGATTGAACAAATTCGTACAAGGATTAAGACTGCCCAAGATCGACAGGAAATTTATGCCGATAAACGAAGAAAGCCGATTGAATTCAATGTAGGAGACTTTGTGATGTTAAAAGTATCTCCATGGAAGGGTGTTA
>NW_020203315.1:5181-7023 GCF_001531365.2 Cynara cardunculus var. scolymus | reverse complement strand
TTTAACAAGTGGTATCAGAGCCAAATCGATTAACTTCTATCGATACGATCTTTCTGGCAGTAGATTCAATTTTCTTGAAAGATACTCTCATGAATTGATTCCTGTTCAACTGCAGTTTGGTCCCAAAAACTCTGATTTCATCATATGTTTAAATGTTTTAATCAAATTCATTTTAAGGGATTTGTTTTTGGATGAATTCGAACCTATTTTGATCTTGAATCTTTAGGTGTTTAGAGTTTCTTGGAGTCACTCGACTTATTGAACTTTGATTTTGTCAAATCTACGCATAGGCGTTTTAGCAAGAGTTCATGGTACTCACAGCCTAAGGCAATTGGCGTTTTATTTGCCAAACATATATTTATCGCCAATATCTTGAGTATTCTTTCATCTTCTCTCTTCATGGATTTGAATCTATAGGAGCTTAAAGTTTTTCTTTGCCTGTAATCACCAATCCTACATGTTTATGGCAAATTCCTTCATGTTTTGCCCTTAGAAGCATTAACAGCAATTCTGTCAATTTTCTTTGAATTGACCTGCTGTTTCTTGAAGTCATAAATCTTAAATGTTAATTCTTCTCTCCACTTCTCTATATCAATGGTGTTTGGTTATTATTCAAGTTATCTTCAATTGAATCAAGCTCTAAAGCTGAATTCCTACTCAACTTGCGGTTCAATGAAAGTTTCTTTGTCATAAGACTATTTGCATTGTTTTGTCAAGTAACTCACACATTTATCTATCCCTTGTTGGATGAATTTGCTACTTTTGGGGTGAGTGGCTATTATGTGCTTCAATGAATGTGCTGGATTGTGGGCAGATTAAAGTTGCATCTTGTGCAATCAGTGGTGCTGCATTCACATTAAATCTGAATTGATCTAAGAGTTGAAAATGAAGAACAGAGAGCTACATTCAGGGGGGAGCTTGAAAATTCCATCCATACCAAGCACACTAAAGCTTTAATCAAGAAAGTAGAGGGGAGAAGACCTGAAGACTTCATGAAGATGCTTGCTTCATAAAACTTTGGGGGTGGATTGTTAGCATCAATTTGATCCTAATAATTATCTCAAAAAGTTTTATTAAGCAATCGGGGCTAAGGATGGATCATCTGAAGATGCTGTTGTACCAAAACGTCTAAGTCTGGAAGAAGACCAGCCGCTGTGCTAAATCGACCAAGTATGGACGACCAGAGCCTCTGTAAGAAGAACCAGAGCCTCTGGAAGAAGAACCAGAGCCTCTGTGAAGACTTCAAAACCAGAGCCTCTGTAAGAAGAACCAGAGCCTCTGGAAGAAGAACCAGAGCCTCTGTGAAGACACCAGAACAAGAGGCTCTGTAAGAGACACCAGAGCCTCTATAAGCAAGACCAGAGCCTCTGGAGGTGAAGAGGACCAGAGCCTCTGGTTGTATTGACCAGAGCCTCTGAAGGACCAGAGCCTCTCTGGTTTGTCTATCCTCTGGTCCTTCAAGACGACTATCTTCAGAATCCTATTCTGGATAATGCTTATCTTATTCAGATTATCATGAATTACTGCCTATATAAGTAGAGTTTCAGGTATAGAAAAATATATGAGAGCAAATAGAAAATTTATTGTAAATACATAGATTCAGATACATTTCATGAGAGTCGATTAGGGTTCTTGAGAGTTTGTAATTTCCTATTCAATAAAGAAAGCGCCGTCGATTTCTATTTCATCTTCTTCTTCTACAAATTTCTCTTGAATTTCCTTATTAAATTGTTCAATGGTCAGATCTGGGTTTTAACAAATTTTAAGAAAGCTTCTTGTAATGTCTCCTTCTGTGATTGTTTCAATATCATGCATTCTCTATCTAATCACATTCACCATTCT
>NW_020203315.1:2596-4436 GCF_001531365.2 Cynara cardunculus var. scolymus | reverse complement strand
TAATCAATCTCTTAAAGAGACTCCAAGTTCTTCATGCTCTTCAGGTTAGGGTATTCTAAAGAGACTCCAAGTTCAAAGGATGCTGTGGCATACCAGTTCCAGAACCTATGTGAGACACGACAGAGGTTCTGTCACTTGAGACTTGTGCATCTTTTGTTGTTGGTCCTCGGTGGTCTTCTGTGACATGTCATCTTCTGTCAATACAGTTTTACTTTTTCTATACTTTAACATTTAAGGAACTGAGAGCTAACAATCTCCCTTAAGTATGAAAAAGTAAACTATGAACTTTGGGTGCAAGTGTATGACTTAATTGAATTGAAATTACAAGAGGTGATTAAACATCATTCTCTGAAAGAATTAAGATGAAAAGAATTACAAAGTAAAGAATTACAAAGTAAAGAATTACAATGTAAAGAGTTACAATGTAAAAAATTACAAATGTAAAGAATTACAAAACTTGTACGACAAAAATTGAAACATAGGCTCGATCCTTGGACAGAAGAGAATCAGACTTTAGACTCTGGGAAATCGTCTACCGCATAAAGAAAATCTGACTTTATAGTTCTGTAGACGTCGAAGATGAACTCTCTGAAGTTGATTTGTACTCTGATTGCGTCCAAGAGAGATGACACTTCACCAACCCTGTAGTGTCTTTTAACCACCTCTGCCACGATACACTTGAATATCCAGTCCAATATCTCCGATGAATACTTGTGCGCTTCTGTTGGGTCAAAGAATATAAGTATCTCATCCTTGTCCCAATACACAAACCCATAAATGGGATTCTGCAGAATGTTGTTTGGATAGAACTTAGACACCCAACTCAAAATCCTTCTGGCTGTAGTACATTACTTGTGTGCGCATAACTTCGATCTGCCTTCTGAGGGATACTTGATATGTTGACCTCCTCCCCATGTAGATATTAAGGATTTTGTGCATATAAATGAGATCATACACGCAGAGGTTATGCAGATCAGCGTCAGAGAATGTATAGATATTCACGTCTTCTCTCTTTACAACGTATTGAGAGTAGAGCATAGCCTTCTTCAATAAAGTTCTTGGGGAAATTGACACCAAAGATTTGATCATGTGGTGCGAGACGACCTGCTCACGAGGCCTTATAAGTCTGGATAATCGAAATTTGGCTGCGGCAGAGGGAATCCCAATGAGCTCTGGGTCGTAGGGTGGCTCTGTGTCTGTCACAGAGTATCTCCGTATAAGAATTTCCTCTAGGGTAGTAACGGGCTCTGTACGAACGTTAAGCATAGGAATCTTGCTCATAGACTCCAAAATCTCAGAGACTCGTCCCCCTGGAGTAGACTCTGGCATCTTCTTTTCTTCTTCTTATTCTTCCAGGATAGGCCTCTGGGTTGATCCCTTTGCAAGGATGGGCTTAACTGTTCCTTGCAGAGCATCGAACGTACCCGTGGCCTTTGTTTGTTGGACTTGTGGGATTGTAGAAGATGTGGCCTCACCTTCTCTGACATGCATAGGTGCTCTGCCCCTTTTCGCCTAAGCCTCTGCCTTGGATTGCTTTAGGACTATGAGGAGTTCGGGTTCATCAACGTATTCTTCTTCATTGATTGGCGCAGAGGATTCTGAGCTTGAAGATGAACCCTTCTTTGACGACTCTACAACTACGGCCTTTCCCTTGCCTATAGGCTCTGCAGCCTTTTTCTTTCCTTTATTAGTAGCTGTAGGCTCTCCAATCTTTACACCCTTGGCAGGTGCTCTGGCGGCTGGTTTCTTCTGTTGTGGGGCCTTGGCCTTTTTCTTTTCCTCCTATTTCTCCCCCTCATGACGATCACCATCACGCCTGTGATCGTCATGGCTCTGAATG
>NW_020203315.1:0-1241 GCF_001531365.2 Cynara cardunculus var. scolymus | reverse complement strand
TTCTTCTTCCTCATCTAAGATGATCTCTGTCCCCAACTGAGATGGATCGATTGGCGCCTGGAACTCCTTCTGGATATTCGACAGAACATCTTGAATTTGTTCCGTCGGGGAAACGTCGATGTGTGCCTTGTGCAACTTTCTGCGCTTTGAAGCTGTAGCCTCTACCTGCTCTTCTGCAACGATAGCCTCTGTGACCACATGTTCTGTGATCGCAGGCTCTGTACGTTCAGCCTTCTTGGTTTTTCTTTTCTTACGCTTGGGCAGAGGCACAGTTGGGCCCTCTTCTTTTGCGGGCCTCTTTTTCGCCTTCTTCTTCACAGAAGTATCACCAACCTTCTATGACTTCTTTTTCTTCTGGCGTGGAGGTGATGGGATACTAGGTGGATGCTCACTCATCTCACCAGCCACTACTGGCTCCTCTGTTCTTCCCTCCACTCTCATTTTATCCACACTCTCACCTAGAGGGACTCCTATGCGTGGTGGGGTTGCAGGGACCGGTTCTGGTCACCTATTACCACGTCTGTAAGCTTTGCGTTCTTCATGAGATAGAAACCTGAGCATGGCTTTGGAGATTGGACGTGGACTTCTATAGCCATGCTCGTGTTCCCTTGGGTGGAACTCTTTAAATGGATAAAGCCGCGCGTTGGGCTCTACGGCTAGAAGCGTTGCGGCCAGGAGGTCGCCAAAAACCAAACCAAGGAAGCGTTGTAAGATGAGATTTGGTTGGTTTACGTCTTTCTTGGCCTTCAGTTCGGCCTGTACCTTCTTCTTCTCGCCTTTTTGGCTGGCACACTTTTTCTTTATGAGGCCAACCATATCGTCGAAGATCAATTGGGCATAATCAAGAGGAAGATTAAAATATATCCCATACATGATAGAAATCATGGCATGGGAAGTCTGGTCATGGCTTCCAACTTTGCCGGTTAGACAGCAGTTAATTATTGAAAAGAGGGTGTTCCAAATGGGGGGTAGATTCTTACACCGAAATTGGGTTCTTTTAGAGATAGGGGTTACGTAAGAATGGAGTTCCAAAAATTTAAGGAGTTCCTCATCTGAGGGAGTAGCAGCAAAAGAATTCAGATTCAATTGGGAAAGAGTGGGGAGGTGAAGAGAAGTTCTAAGTGTTTCAACACTCAATTCTAGTGGAACCAGTGATTTGTTCACTGGGTGAGAGGCATAACCAACAATGGTTAGCCCTGAGTTATCTAAGGTAGTGAGATATGCGCTAAGAAGAAATTGTG
>NW_020203314.1:19362-20813 GCF_001531365.2 Cynara cardunculus var. scolymus | reverse complement strand
TCTTTCGATCCAACCGTTTCCGACCCTCTTATTTCTAAGCATTTTTATCTTACTTAGAGATCAATCTAGATTATATTGTCTAAACGAAGGTTGTAGATTTGTATCAGACGAGTCTATTGCTTTTCAAATCATCTCACTTGGATCATCCATCTATTTTATATGAATTTTACAAAACTGCAAATTATTACCGAATACAGTGTAAACAGCCCCAAAAACACACTATTTCAAGCCACCTAGAATGATAACTGGAACTTTGACCCCGAATGAAAGTTGTAGTATGCAGTATGATCTTCCTGACTGCAAAATACGAGCTTATTCTGACTTACGGTTTGTGAGTTATACACTGCCAAAGTACGGGAGTTACATTGTCGGTTAAATTCGATTCCGTAATCCCGACTAAATTTTATGATCCAACTTTCATGATTCGCTACATTTGCATACTATAAACGTACTTCAACATACTAAATAGTAAAACAAGTCCAATGGTCGTTGCTTAATCATGCATTTTTACTCCTTTCGACATTTAACCGAACAATTTGTGTACGGTTAAACATTTACCCACAATCTAACCATATTGAAACTATAATATACCCTTTTTATTTCTATATCAATATAACCAGTACTAGCATCTTAAACATCAAATATATCATGATTTTGACAAATCAATCCGTAAACTTAGATATAAACACAGTTTATAAACCGGTCTAAATAACCCTAACATAAACACATTAATGAAACTGAATGAAACTTATACCTTTAAGAAGGGTTCATAGAGTGGATTCCGAATATATAATTGTTACCTCGATCCCCTTAATAACTTGATGTGAAATTTAGAGAGAAGACGAGAGAATTTTAGAGAGAGAAAAAGAAACGAGAGATTTGAGAATTGAGAAGTTGAGACGGTGTAGACACCGTCTCATGCATATATATATTAATTTTTTTTAATAAATGTTACCGCCTCATATATATATATATATATATATAATATATATAAAGTTTAACTATTTGACGGTTTTTACCCTTCAAGTTAAATTCCCAACTTTACGTCAATATAGGTATAAACACATTTTGACGTAAAACTTGTCTAGGGTACAAATTGGTTAAGCATAGGGTACAAATATATCATGCATAATTCTACCAAAATTCTTTTAACCCAATTTGTACGAGTTAACGAAAACGCAGATATTATACGACTTGTCTCTGTGGGGGCAGGCCTGGTAGTTCTTTAGGGAAAACATCAGGAAAATCTCAAACCACTGGTACGTCCTCAACCTTATTCTCCTCGATCCTTCCGTCAATTACATGGTCCAGGTATGCAGTGTAATTCTTCCTTAAGTAGTTCTGCATCTTTATGCAGGATACCAGCTTAAACATTCGGTCTAACTTATCTCCCTGGACCACAATTGGTTCCATTCCCTCTTGAGGAATTCGAATAAGTTTTTCTGAACAAA
>NW_020203314.1:7878-15942 GCF_001531365.2 Cynara cardunculus var. scolymus | reverse complement strand
GGTTCGATAAAGCACTAATTCAGCGGTGGTCCAAATTCCACATGATTAGGCTAGAAAACATAGATAATTGTGCACCCCTTTTTGGGTGGCACTGTCAACACAATAGCGGCTATCCACAATATCACGGGCCGGGAATGTACCCGAGTTAACAAGTAGCATGTACGGACGTGGACTTTTATTTGGAAACATATACTCTCAAGCGCATCAATTTAGCATTTATCCTAAGTGCAGAAACAATTTTCAAAACCAAACGTAATGAACCCGACTAAGCAGTWCCTTAGCCCAAGAGGTTCCAAGTAAAACTTGACTAAGCGGTTCCTTAGCCCAAGATATTTCAATTAAAGCATCGACTAAACAGTTCTTTAGTCACAAGTATCATAAAATGTAACATGCAAAGTTTGCTCAATATCATGCTTTTCCCCCATAAAACATATAAAAAGCATTAAAAGTGGGGCCGTGAGAACTCACAAGTTTGGCGAATATCCAAATGATTCTTTATGGACTTCCTATGCTTACTCGAACCTCCTGACAGACCAACCAGCGCTATATTAACTTAATGGTTTCCTTGACTTAGGTAGGGCAAAGTTGGTTCCAACGCAAAGCCATCAAGTATTTTCATAAATTAAAGTCGCTTTAATTATTTATTAAATAAGAWCCTTCCAAAATCCAAGTAATGACATCATTAAATGTCATCCTAAAACAAATGATGGCAACCGCCAATTACCAAAACCAAGAGATTTTGAGTGGGTTTAACACTCTTTTCAAGAATAATCCACAATTCTTGAGCCACACGMCTTCATCACCGATTGCATGTAGGCTTAATACTTCCAAGAATTAAAAGATTTTAACACAAAAACCATCATCTTTGAATAACTTCCAGAAAACAAAATAATCCCGATTCTAACAAGTTTTCAAAGGAATAAATCCGAATAGAGTTGCATGCAAGACCTATCATCCAAAAATGTGATCAGACCTCACATGCAAGGAACTTTTCCTTCTTTCTTGGAGATTTAAAGAACTTGGGTCACAGATTATCATCCCCAACGAAGTCACAGGTGGGTCTTTGATGAATAATCTCTCCTCTTTAAATCCCCTAAATAGCCAAAATGCCGAGTAAGGAGAAAGATAAAGATTTTCAGACTTTTAAAAGAAAATAGAACAACTTTAAAACATACCTTTTCTTGATAAAAAGACACGAGCAGGTCTTTAATAAAAGCAAAAGTCCTTGAGTTTTGCTTGAAGATGGAATCGGTTGGAAAGAAAGAGATGAAATGGCTGGAAGTTTGGAAAGTGAAGGACTTCCAAAAGGGAAGAGGGGGGGTATTTATATGTGGATTCCATGAAAAGAATGGGCTGACCTCTAAAGGTCCAAGCCCAAAAGACTTTTAATTATAAAAAAAATAAAAGACCCCAATAAATACAACAAAACATTTTGACAAAAGATTTAAAACACCACTCTTTAAATTAATTGGCAAATAAATATAAAATGGGACTTTGGAACTTTTAAATTTGGGAAGAGGACGGAACTTAAAAAATATCGACTTCATTTTATGTGAAATACTTCAAGATTAATTGGCATTGCATAAACTAACTTTGTTAGCTACCCGTCGAGGCGTGATTTAACGAACTAATCTTGGGAACAAACAGGATGACCTCTAATCATCGAAGCTAAATCCTAGAAAGACTTAGTTCAAAAAAAAATTCTTGAAATGAGGTACTAACCTGAAGTCAAAGTGACGAATTGTCACGTATTGGGAATTCAATAAATTAACAATCAAGAATAAGTATCCTCTCCGAAGAATTGATATTTTTTTTGATCAATTGGTTGGAGCTACTTACTTTTCTAAGATTGATTTACGATCCGGTTATCAACAGCTGAAAATTCGGGACGAAGATGTGGGAAAAACGACATTCCATGCACGTTATGGGCATTATGAATTTTTGGTTATGCCGTTCGGGATTACAAATGCACCAGCAACATTTATGGACAAGATGAATAGGGTATGCCATCCATATCTCGATAAATTTGTTATTGTCTTTATCGATGATATTCTGATATACTCTCGATCAAAGGGAGAACATGACACCATTTACGATTGCTTCTAGAATTACTAAAACAAGAAATGTTGTATGCCAAGATGTCAAAGTGTGAGTTCTAGTTGCGAGAAGTTCAAATTTTCGGCCATGTTATTTCAGAGTTGGGTATAAGGGTGGATCCTCTCAAAATTGAAGTTTTTGAAAAATATGAAGCACCAAAGACACCAACAGAAATTAGGAGTTTTCTTGGGCTGGCGGGTTATTATCGAAAGTTCATACAAGATTTTTTCTCGTATATCTACTCCATTAACCGGATTGATGAAAAAAGAATGTGTGGTTTGAATGAAGGAGAAACAAGCTAAAGCTTTCCAAATGTTAAAATATAAATTGTGTAACGCCCCAATTCTATCCTTACCTGATGGGACAAAAGATTTTGTGGTCTATAGTGATTCCTCAAAGCTGGGTTTGGGTTGTGTGTTATTCAACGTGCAAAAAGTTATTGCTTATGCTTTAAGGCAATTAAAAGATCACAAAAAGCAATATCCCACTCATTATATGGAATCAGTAGCTATAGTTTTTGCTTTAAACATCTGGAGGCACTACTTATATGGGACTAAATGCCAATTTTTTTTTTGATCACAAAAGTTTGTAGCATTTGTTCCATCAAAAAATTAAATATGTGCTAAAGACACCGGTTGGAACTAGTTAATGATTATGATTGTGAGATTTTGTATCATTCGGGCAAAACAAATGTGGTAGCTGACGTCTTAAACCGTAAAGAAAGAAGTGGTACAATTAAAGCTATAGTGTTAAGAGTTGAACTTTAGCCAAACATTAAGGATGAACTGCAAAGGTTACAAGGCGAGGCTGTGAAAGAAGACAAGATCAAAATGGAACGACTTGGTGGGGTAATATTTGAATTGGTAAAAGATGGTCGAGAATTGTTGTGTTTTCAAAGCAAAGTTTGGGTACCGTCTTATGGTAATCTCAAGGAACGCATCTTAAGTGAATCCTATAAATCTCGTTTTTCTATCGACCCGGGTACAAACAAAATGTATCGAGATATAAAATAATACTATTGGTGGCTAGGTATGAAGAAAGATATAGCCAGACATATTGAACGGTGTATGACATGTTTGTAAGTAAAGATAGAACATCAGCGCCCTTACGGTAAGTTGCAGTCGTTAGAAATTCCGATTTAGAAATGAGATCACATCACTATGGATTTGATAATCATGTTACCTAAAACACCGAAGGGTTATGACGCCATATGGATTAATGTGGATTGATTATCTAAGTCTTCTCATTTATTATCGATAAAAGAATCATATTCGATGGATCGGTTGACAAAATTATATATCGATGAAGTGGTAACATGTCACGGTGTTCCGTATCAATCCAGACACTAGAAGATATGTTTTGAGCTTGTGTTATTGATTTTAGAGGAACGTGGGATAATCATTTATCTTTAATTGAATTCGCCTACAATAACAATGTTGATCCCAGATCTCTCAATAACACTAATAATCTAGTTCTGAATAACCAAATTATAGTGATTTAATGAAGAAAGTTATGAAGTCTCAAGAATAAAATAAGAAAGTTTAAGAACAATTTTCAGCTTCAAAGGTTTTACTTTATAGATTCATAAACGTAAAACAAAGAATAAAAACCTTATTTTTACAATAGACCTAATCATCTATTTATACTAAATGACTATTAAGAAGATAACTATGTAATGCTACTTTCTTGCAAATCGTCTAGCTAATAGATAGAGTTCATCTTTCTCAAGAATAAACATTAATAATAAGATAAACTTGAATTCCAGCTATTGATTTGTCATCTCCAGCTGTCATTCATGACATGATGACTTCATCCTTATCTTCAAATCTTCATTGCATGCTTGGATGAAGTGCTGGAAAATCTTCTAAGTGTTGCTTGTCTAGAGGATCGATGAGGATGCTCTTTCCATCGCATTCTTCAACCTGTCCATTGATCCTCTGGTTGAACTTGTCCATTGGTCGAATGGTTGAACTTGTCCATCGGTCCAATGGTTGAACTATCCATCGATCYAATGGTTGAATTCCAGACTTAGTCGATTYTKCCTTGATGTCTTCATYGGTCTTCTGGTTCWTCATCACTTGTTGTTTTTCATTACTTTTTACATTTTGTATTGTGGGGTTTAACAATCTCCCCCTAAGTAATGAAATAACAAACAAAGTCTAATCTAGACACATATGTGAAGAAAAGACACTAGTCTAGTAGAAAAACATCAAACTCCAATTTTTCATTGGATGATGAAATTTCTTTACAATACTGGAAACAAATTACATCAAGACAAAATAAGCAAAAATTTCATCTCATCACTAACTACCTGAGTGTATCTCTTTGAAGCGCAAGAGTAGTCTTCGATAAGCAATGATGGTTGATATCTCATGTATGAGATGACTCCCCTCTTCCCTTGGCACATGGTTTCTGCCCAGTCTTTCTCTAATGTTTTTCTAAAAGCATTCAAGTGTATCTGTTGAATACTTGAACGCTTCAGTCAATCTGAAGAACTTTTTAACCCCAAACTCATTCTTGTAAATAAGTCCGAGTTCTGGTTGAGTAAGAACTGAAGCATAACGTATCTCCTGCAAGCCCTGGAAATCTTCATTTGGAGGAGCACATGATAACCTCCCAATGCCTAGCCTAAAAGCAATTTCAAAATCGCTTTTGACTCTGTGCTTCACCAGGGACTCCATTGTCTTGACAATAGCTCTGTTCGCCATTCCAAATTGTATCCCATGATCTTGCCTTTGAGCTGTGTAGGCATGTAACTCAATCAAGTCATATGGGTTGAGGTTGATGAGATCGTTCTCGTTGAACACGCTAACTACCCCATGGGCTCTTTCCACATTGAACTCGATGTAGCGTATGGCTCTGTTGGCAAATGACTTTATTTTTAAGTCTATGACTCTTCTTATTCCATTGTTCAAAAAGACAGCTTGAGGTGGTTGAGTAGTCTGTCTTATGAAACGATGATGTAGACGATTCATAGACTCTAGCGATAGGATTGGAGGATTGGTTGACAGGCTTTCTTCGCATTCTTGGTACATGTATTGATGAATGTTTTCCATCATTATTGGTTCCCTGGGCGGCAATTGAGGTCTTCTCCTCATCGACTCCATGCTTTGAATTATTTCGTCCACCAGGCCTTGTGGAGGATGCCTCGAGGAAGAAGGGATGTCCACATGCACCACAGGATGTTGGGTTGAGGGTTGTGTCTCGGCTTGAGGTTGTGTATGGGTAGAGGGTGAGTTTTCTTTGGTTGGTTCAGTTTTAAGTGGTTGAGAGGTTTCTGGTGGGGTTTGGGGTTGTTGAGGCGATGGTTAGGTTTTTGTGGGTTCTGGTTGTGAGGTAAGAGTGAAGGGTCGAGGTGTTGGAGAAGGTGTTGAGGGTAGGTTTGTTGTGGGTGAGGGAGTGAGGGTTTGGTTTGTTTTTGTAGGTGGTGTTTTTGGTTCTTCATCGGTTGATGAACTCAACATGATGGGGTCTAGTATTGTGGCTGAAGAAACTTGGATATTCTGTTCTTCATCAGAGGGCAAGGCCTCTAGTTCCCTTGGTTGGGTTTGTTGGGTTGATGGTGGTTGTTGTGGTGATGATTGTTGTTGTGGTGATTGTTGCTGTGGTGCAGCGGATCCTGTTTGTTGTGTAGCCGCCGCCTCTGTCTCCTCCTCATGAGGTCCAAGACCTTGATCCTCGGGGTCTTGGTCTTCATGCCTTTTGTAGGGGCGGCTGGAAGAGCAAGATACTCTTGATCTATTCTTCTTTTTCCACATTCTAATGTGGGAAGCGAGAGTGCACACCCGATCCTTTCTGCGCCAGTCTTCCATTGTGCGAAGGAGAGTGTTTGTTCGCTCTTGCTGTTGGTGTAAACTCTTCCTCAGCGTAGTGGTGGGTGCAACGGATCGAGCATCAAACTTTGCACTTATCTCATTGAAAGAGGAGATAAGTGCCTTAGACAGAGCCCGTAGATCGGCTCTTGTAGCAAACTTTGTGCCTGTAGAGGGAGGAGGTGGCACAGAGGTTGTTGCAAATGATGGAGGTTGGGGAAGGTTAGCAAGAAGATTCCTCACCTCTGCAGTGAAGGATGAGAAGGCTGCTTCATAGGAAGGGCCTGAAGAGGGAGGTGGGGTTTGAGTTTGTGGTGGGATTTGGGCAAGTATGGTGGCGGGTAATTGGGTGAGGGTTGTTTGAATGGTGGCCATTTGGGTGGTAAGGGTGGCAAGGGTTTCATCGATGGATGATGTGGATGAAGGTTGAGGGTGAGGTATTTGGGAGGTGATGGAGGAAGGTAGTTAATGAAGATTGCGAGGGATGGTTCGGAGTTGGGTAATGATGTAGGTTAAGTTTTCATCGGCCTCAGTTGCCTGAGCCGTGAGGGTGGCAAAGGATTGGATTAGGATTTGGTTTCGTTGGGTGGCTAAGGATGATATGGTATTGTGGTGTTGGGTTACTGTTTGTTGGAGGATTTGAAGGCGGGATGAGTTGGTTTGGGTTCGGGTATCGATTTGGTTTAGGTGGCATTGGAGGATGGCAAAGGATTGGTGGAGGTCTGGGGTATCGGGTGAGGGTTGGTTTTCCACAAGCCCTTGTACGAGGAGTTTAAGGTCATCCAAGGACCGCGTCACTGTATCAACATAGGCTTGGAACTCAGCCTTTGTGACCAGATCCGCTAATGGGGTAACCCCTGCAGCAACAGATGCTGCAGGTTGGGCCTCTGTTCCTGAGGCGCCCTCTTGGCCTTKTRYGAAGGTAGGCCKCGAGGGACTTCCATCATGTCCTTGATAGCCTTYTAGAGAAGAACTATCTCGTGATGTTGGAACATCCTCTTCCTCTTCTTCAGCTTCAGAGGCTGAGTAAGTGAAGCTGATGTGTATCCCTTTTGGTAGATCAAATACCGAGGGGAGTGGTGCACGAATTGAAGATCGCTCTGAACGATCTATGGGATCAATGTCAGAAGCAACGAATGCTTCTGTGTGTGTGAGGGGTTGTGACGAGCCCTGAGGCGAAGGGGCTCTTGTTTTTTCATCACCTCTCTATTGAGAGAGGGGTGATGGGATACGAGGTTCCTCGGCTTGTTCATCTCCAGAGGCCCGAAGAATGGCCTCTGGATGGCTGGCTGGGGTTTGGGTGGGACTGGGTCATCCTTTTTCAATACCCCTTTGGCTTTGATCGCCAGGGGTAGTAGATGTGGTTGCCCTTTGGGTAGTAGGGTGGGGAATATTTTGGTGAAGGCCGGGGGAAGCACTAGCATCATCATCATCAGCATCTTCATCATCTGATGAAGACGATGCTTGTGCTCCATCACTTGGAGGGGGGACGGCTCTAAGTGCTCCGGGGTAGCTGCCCTCGGTGCTTAGGACAGCATGGAGCGTTCATAGGCTTGGCGTATCTCACTTGTCGATGGAATGACAGTGAGCATAGCCCGGGACAGCGGACGGTTTGTGGTGTATCCTTGCTTCGATAGTGTTGGGCAATGTCCTTGCATCTTGTAGTTTGGGGTGAAGGGCTCCACAGCAGGTAGTCTGTGTTGCACCATCGCGTCCCCAATGAAAAGAGAAAGGAAGCGAGGAAATAGAACAGCAGGTAGTGGCTTTCCGGCGGCTTGAAGTTTGCCCTTTTTGATGACGGCCGCATAAATCTCGTTGTAGATGTAGAAGGCGTAGTCGAGATTAATGTTGAAGAAAAGCCCATACATAATTGTCATTATGTTGAGATTTCCTTGGTCAAGGGAGCCGAGCTTGCAGGTGAGGGATCGGTTGAGGATGGAAAAGAACAAATTCCACATTGGTAGGAGGAATTGTCTTTTGAAGTCTGATACGTTTCGCAGTTCACGATTGTACCCTAGCATCTTCACGAACCTTTGGATGTCGTCGGAGGAAGGTGGTTCGTCATATTGCGCGATCCCTAGTTCCTTTCTTGTGGGAATGCACAGAACCTTAGAAACCTTTGCTCGTGATATTTTTACTGAGCAAACCATGTCAT
>NW_020203314.1:0-7278 GCF_001531365.2 Cynara cardunculus var. scolymus | reverse complement strand
GAGCTCTGGTTATGCATGACAAAGTGGGTGGGGAACCAGAGGAGTTCTGGTTGTAATGTCAATGAAGACAAGTAGTAATGTTGGATTTGCATGATGTAGAGACTTTGGTTAACAAACCAAAGACTCTGTTGAAGTATGGCAATCCATTTTATAAAACCAGAGGAGGTCTGGTTTTATATTTATTTATAGCATTTTATGTGACTAGAGGCTCTGGATAGTAGAACAAGAGGCTCTGGATGAAAATGCAAGTTTACAAAAGTAAAATTTTGCTCCCCCTCAAATGATGCATATGGATTTAAATCAAAGACTCCCCTTTACTTAGATAAAGTATGAGAAGTTTAGGAGACAGAGGCTCTGGTCTATACAACCAGAGGCTCTGGTTGAGAGAAGCATATGCCAAGTGAGGGTTGCAAATAGAACAAAGCCAGAGGCTCTGGTCTTTAGAACTAGAGGCTCTGGTTGAGAGGCATCGTTTGTGGGTTTATGGGTTTTTTAAAAACTCAAGGACATTGAAACTAGAGGCTCTGGTTGAGAAGGCAATGAGTGTTATGAACAAGGAAAATGTTGGACTTGTAAATTCAGCTTTGATATTGATCTGTTACTCTGAATGAACTCTAAGACGATTAAAGTGCAGCGGAAACAATTATAAGAACATAACAGAGTAATTAAACCAAGAACACACAGTTAAGATGATGAAGAAGATGAACACAAGGAGAATAGCTTAAAAGGTTTTTCAATTCATTCAATTGAAAATTGATGATTACAATACGGAAGCACACTGAATACAAAGGCCTTAGCCGCTATTTATACTAGTTCCTAACGACCTTACTGACAAGATCTAGACGCGTGAAATTATCTAAGCCGTCCAAATAAAGTCGATTAAGTCCTAGTCCACGTGAGAAGCACATGCAGCTAATAACCATTGAAAAACAGTTGGAAGAGGATCTTCACAGAAGACAAATTCCGCAGACCCTCTGTGAGCCATCTCAGAGGCTCTGCTGTAATTGACTTGTATGTTCTTATTGACAGAGGACCATTTTCCAGAACCTCTATGAGAGACATCAGAGGTTCTGTCACACTTTACTTGCTCGAATATCAGGCTTCTGTCGTTTAGTCCTCTGTTGTCTTATGTGGAAGATATACTTCTGTCAAGACTTGCAGAATAATTTTTCTATACTTTTACAAGAGATGAATAATAAAGCTAACAATCTCCCCCTAAGTATGAAAAAGAAAATTTGGACAAATGGGTGCAAGAAATTGACTAATGAAAGAATACAAGAGGAGATTAAACTCATCCTCTGAAAAGAATTACATAAATGAACAAATTGAAAATTTTGAGCAGGCATATACTATTACAAGAGATTAATCCACAGCAGAATCTGGATAGTCATCTACGGCAAATTGCAGATCAGACTTGATGGTCTTGTAGACTTTGAATAYCCATTCTCTGAAGGAGACTTGAACTTTGATCGTTTCCAGAAGGTTGTTCACTTCATCCGCCCTTAAATGCCCTCTCTGCACCTCTATCACCACTAGGTTGAACAACCACTCAAGAGACTCTGTTGAATATTTGTGTGTCTCTTTGGGATCGAAGAACCTTAGAATTTCATCCTTGTCCAGGAATACAAACCCAATGATGGGATTGTGGACAATGGTGTTGGGATGAWATCTAAGCAGCCAACTTGGTCTGTTCTGTGGAGGAGAAATTTTTAGCTCTGGCTAGGCCAACCTCATCGCGATGTCGAAATCTTTCTGGCTGTAGAACTTGACTTGAGCGCGCATTACCTCAATCAGCCTTCTGAGAGAAATCGAATATGTTGATCTCCTCTCCATGTATTTGTTCAATATCTTGTGCAGGAATATTAGGTCAAATACACAGAGGTTGTGGAGGTCAGCATCTGTGAAAGTATATAGGTTGCCGTCATCCCTTTTTACCACATACTGAGAGTATAGCACGGTCTTCTTTAGCATTGTGCGCGGAGATATGGTTTCGAGAGAAGTGATCACATGCTCTGAGAAGACCTGCTCTGGTGGCCTTGTGAGTTTTGAGAAGTAGAACTTTGCAATGGCAGAGGGCATACCTGTAAGCTCTGGGTCATAAGGGGGCTCTGTGTCCGCAGCTAAGTAACGCCACCGCAGAATCTCCTCAACAGTGGTTACGGGCTCTGTGCGCACCTTCTGCATAGGAATCTTGCTTATAGATTCAAGGATCTCAGATACCCTCCCCACCGTGGCAGATTCTGGCGTTCTGGATTCTTTTTCTAGTATAGGCCTCTGCGTAGACCCCTTTGGTAGGATAGGCTTGAAAGTTCCTACCAGAGCGTCAAACGTACCCGTTGACGTTTCTTCTGGTATCTTCGTGAGTTTGGAAGAAGAACCTTCTCCAACTTTGGGGATGGAGACTCTGCCCTTTCTCGTCTGTGCTGCTGCCAAAGACGCCTTTAGAGCTCGAACAAGATCCGGGTCATCATACTCTTCTTCATTTATCTCCTCTGGCGATTCAGAGCTTGACCCCTTCTGTGGTGACTCCTCTACTACTTTACCCTTACCTTCCCCTTAGGCTCTGGAGATTTGTCTTTTGAGAATAGGGCAGCAGCAGAGTCCACCATTTTTAGTGGTTTGGCAGAGGTTGTCTTCTTTKDTTCCTCTTTCTTCTTCTCCCCCTCATGACGATCATGGTCATCACCTCCTTGATCGTCATGGATTTTAGTGGCCTCTGCCTTGCAAGTAGTAAGGGGAGCCTTCTTCAATCGCTTTAAAATTTTGGAAGACGCCTTCTCCATCTTTTGAATGACCTCCTCAGCAAGCACATAGGCAGTGTTGATATCCATCTCTGTGGCCCATTTCATTTTAGAGATGCAGCGATAGATCTCATTTATGAAGTTATCACCTTCTTTGACGAGTTGCTTCGTGCAGTCTCTTATAGATTCGTTGCTTGCTCGGGCTTCCTTGAGGAGTTGGTCGGTGTATTTCCGCACGGTCTCTCCAAGGGATTCAACCATTGCGTCTAGCTCTCTACGAGTGGCTAGATGGTTAATGTTAGCCCTAGAGGATTTAGAGTCAATACCATAGGTGACCGCAGAGGAGAACATTTCTTTGATCTCGTCCTTGAAGGCAGACTAATCGGTGTGGCCGGCAGAAATGAAGTCTGCTGCAAATTGGGCGGCAACCACTGTTAGTTCTGTCTTGAGCTTTTGGATTGAAGAAGGGTTGAGAGACAAGGCGCTGAAAGCTTTTGTGAGGTCATCTTTGTTGAGGACAGAGCTCTGAAGGGCTGATACGGTCGCCTTGAGCTTAGAAGTTGTGGAAGTCAACTCCTACAGAGCCTCTGTTAGAGGTGCAAGAGCCTCTGTCGCCGGTTCGGAGGAGAACAAGCTTTTCAACTCATCAATCCTCTTGAATACCTCTGTGGCAAAGGTTTCTAACTCCTCCTTCGTCACATAAGTACTCTGGGAACCTAGATCACCAACACATGGTGACCTAGTAGCCTTGGAGTGTGAGGCGCCCTCAGTGACTGGTTTGTCGATGTCAGCTCGGGGACTTCCATCGAATCCTCGAACATCTCCAATTGGAAATCCTACCATTGTTCTGTCGATATCGTGCCTAGTAGGTTCAGAGCCTAACTCGGCAGAAGGTAGAAGCATCTAAATGTGCAAATGTCGTAGCAGGAGCAGGCCCTTAGTACCAAAATGGGTTCTTTACAAGAAAGAAACTTCGATGAGAAGAAAAAAGATGGCGTTAAAAGACCCTCCTGGCCCAACCCCTAGACTAGATCTCCAGGGCTCCCCTAATAATATCCATAAATGACTTGCCAAGGTTGTATGTCTTTTTTCAGCCGACTCAAGTCCAAAAGAATGACTCTGGTTGTCGAATGATTGAACAACCAGGAGCAATTTCACAAATAAGAAGTTTCGTATTCAATTAGGATTCATTTATCAACAGATTTTTTTCTTCTGTTTGAATTAAAGGATCTTTCTGATTCTCGACGAACCAAGGCCAATCCAAATTGCTCTTGTTAAATTCCCAACTAATAGTAAAATTATCGTCCGCCCTGCACCCACCCCCCGAGTATAAGGGATCGAGTGTGGACTTTGGGCGTTCTAGACCTGCAGTCTCTGTGAACCTCTCGTATGCCTCTGAAGCATAACTTGGTTGTTCACTATGATGTGGAGGGGCAACAGATGCCTCTCTGGGTTGTGACGAGTCATTGGGCGAATGGTCTCTTATTGTAAAACCAACATCCTTTTGAGAGGATGTTGGAGTTGATTGTGGTTCCCGGGCTATGCATTCGAAAGAGGACGAAAGAATGTCCTCTACGAGGTAGGTTTGGGTAGGGTTCAGCGTGTGCATGCCTTGTTCAGTAGGGGTTCCCTCTAGAACAGGGTCCCTAAAAATGTGGGTTGCACTAGGATGGGGGTTGGGTGTGTGCCTTCGGCATCTTTTTCTCCCTCACCTAACTCCAATTCTTCTTCTTCGTCGCCTAGAACGACTTCTTTCCCCAAATCTTCTACTTCTGTGGGCGCTTTAAGTTCTGGTTGGATGTGGAAGATTACATCCTGTATTTGCTTTGTTGGGGACTTTTGAACAAACTTGCGCAACCTTCTGCGCTTAGGAGCAGCCTCTGCGGGGTTTCTTGGAGTACAGCCTCTGTGACCTCAACCTCTGCGGATTGGGCCGCCTTCAATTTCTTGTTCTTTGGCTTTTGCAGAGGACTGCTTGGACCCTCTTCTTCTGCGGGTCTCTTCTTCCCTTTCTTTTTCTCAGAAGAGTCAACATCCTTCTGAGGCTTCTTTGTCTTCTTTTTCTTTTGTGGGGGACTTACTACTCTCGGTCTGTCCTCACTCACCTCTCTAGCCTCTGCTGGCTCCTCCCTTCTTCCCTCAGCCCTCATTTTTTGCACTTTCTCTCCTAAGGGGATACCTATGCGTGGAGGGGTTTCAGGGACCGGCTCTGGCCTCGTGTATCCACGTCTGTAAGCTTTCCTATCTCCATGGCTAAGGTATTTGAGCAAGGCTTTTGATAAAGGTCTTGGGCTTCTATACCCTAGCTCATGCTCTGTGGGATGGAATTCCTTCATTGGATACAGTCGCGCATTTGGTTCTGCAGAGGGCAGCTTCTCTGCTATCATTTCACCAAAGACCAAACCAAAGAACCTTTGAAGGATTAGATTTGGATGATTGAGGTCCTCTTTGGCCTTCTTTTGTGCCTTCACCTTGGACTTCTCACCCCTCTGAGTAGCACACTTCTTTTTAATTAATCCCACCATGTCTTCGAAGATGAGTTGTGCGTAATCAAGAGGCAGGTTGAAATAGATTCCATATACAATGGAAAGCATGGCGTGTGAGGCTTGGTCATGGCTRCCGACCTTYCCTGTTAGACAGCAATTCACTATCGAGAACAGAGTGTTCCAAATTGGGGGAAGGCCTTTTCGTTTGAAATCAGTCCTTTTAACAATTTTAGTTTTGGCGGAGTAGGAGTGAAATTCAAGGAATTGAATTAGTTCGGCGTCTGTTGGGGTTGGGGCGAAGGAATCCAAATTTAGATTTGCCAAGGAGGGTAGACGGAGGACTGTTCGCAGGGTATTCACATTCAGTTCCATTGGAATAAGCGATTTAACAGTCGGGTGTGAAGCATAACCTACAATGCTTAAACCAGAATTATCTAGGGTAGTGATATATGAACTTAGCAAGAATTGGGTAATATATGTTTCTGGTGTAGGTTTAGTTGCTGAGAGAGCAAAGTATAGAGGATGGTTACGAAGAATTTCAAGGATGGGATACGTATATTCAGGGAAGCCAGATTGAGATGGAGCGAAGAAATAATTGTTGGGTTTCTTCACCAATACCACTTTCTCGTATCGATTTTGGAAAAAACGATAGAGCATGAGAGGTTAGTGCATGGGATTGGGTTACTTCGTTGTCGCTTGAGACATTTACAGATTGAGCGGAGGCGGATGAACTGGAAGACATATTTGCAGGTTTGGCCAGAAATCTTGAGGTTCGTCGGAGTAAGGAGTAATGTAAAGGTTTATGTTTTAGGGGGAAGGGTTATTTATAGTGAGGGATTTGAAAGCGAACTGTTTATTAGGAGAAATAACGTGATGAGTGGCTATAGGGAGTGACGAATCAAAAATATGACACGCGATGTTCGGAAGACGCACGATTGATGACGTGCGCCCCCGTTTCTGACACACGCGTGATTTGCTTTAACCCTTATCCACAGAACCACGCGCACCATATCAATAATAGAGAACTATAAGAAAGTTCTGTCAGAGGCCTAAGGGTAACAGAGCCTCTGTGATATGTGCGGGGTCTGCTAGCATGTTACACCTTTATTTACCTAAACGGTTTGAAAATCCTCAGAGAGATGAGTACTTGCTCAGTTCTAACCCACATAGCCTCTGATAGAAGCGTCAGAGGTTCTGATGAGTTGACTTCTGAGAACAAGATACTTCAAAAGTTTTGGCACCTTCTGAGGTTTTGATTTTCAATTCAAAACTCCCCCTATGAGCCAGCTTCCATGGCTCCCCCTCAAACTAAAAAACATTTAAAATCCTAAGAAGAGGTATCGACAGAGAATCCATTCAAAGAGCCTCTGAGAGTTATCACAAAGGATCTGTGAAAAGACGTTTGTGATGAAAAACATTTTGCTTCTTCAAAAGGTTTTATTCTTTTTAAGCACATACTCCCCCTCAAACCTTGCAAGTCTCTGCAAGATAAACCTGTTAACTATGAAAACAAGTGAAGGTTAATCAAGAAAATAAAACTATATACAAAATGAAATTTAAAAGTAAAACTATATACAAAATGAAATTTAAAAGTAAAACTATATACAAAATGAAATTTAAAAGTAAAACTATATACAAAAGGAGATTACTCAAAGAAAAACTTTATATAACAAAGAATAAACAAAAAGACATTCAACATCTAGAACTCTGGACATGCCATTCCTATTTTCTCAACAAGGAAATTAWACCTTTTCTCATCAAGGGYTTTTGTAAAGAGATCAGCCAATTGGAATTCAGATTTTACAAAGTATTGCTCGACATTACCTTTTTCTAGATGATGTTTTAAGAAGTGGTACCTTATATTGATATGCTTTGTTTTTTAATGTTGCACAGAATTGGTTGATATAGCAATAGCGCTCTTAGAATCACAGAGGATGGGGATCTTGTCGACAGAGTAGCCATAATCGCGTACTTGACTCTGCATCCACAAAGCTTGTGAGCAACAACTTGCAGCGGCTACATATTCAGCCTCTGCCGTGGAAGTTGATACA
>NW_020203313.1:1806-21703 GCF_001531365.2 Cynara cardunculus var. scolymus | reverse complement strand
GGTAAATGTTTTATAGAAGAACCTTTAGTAGAAAATGATGGGAGCACCACCGTTAATAATGAATGATTCTGCGAAGTAGATCGACATCTCATCGTAACTCTGATACCATATAGAAATCTTCAAACCAATCAATTTTATTATTACCTACTGAATACAAACCCTAAACTCTAAAGAGTTTATTAGTCTATAATACGCTTTATGGAATAAGAAAGAATGAATAACAAAATGTAAATTCTATCTACTGAAAATACAAAAAAACATACAATATATACACCAAATATTTCCACAACCATCCATCAAAAAGGCTCTAATAACATCATTCAACAYGACCTTATGTAGCACAACCATCCAAGAAACCTTTCTAAHAGAACCATTTATTTACCTTTCAAATACAAAACAAACACTAATGGGTGTCATGACTATTAACATAATCATACATTTTAACAAATTTGTTTTATAAAGTATGATGATTGCTAACATTTGATTTTCCTAAAACGTTTGGGGCACATTGAAGATCTCGAATATGATATTGGATGTTTTTTTTATTGCAAAAGGAAGTGAATTAAATGGAATTAATGAATGCAAAAGGAAGTGAATTAAATGGAATTAATGAACGACAATATTAGAACAAATTATTTGTTATTTTTTTTATTAAATTTCTTTTCATCATCTCTTAAAATTGTTTTTATTCTTATTTATCCCTTAAAATTTGGTAATTTTTGGAATTCTCATTTATGAACTTTGGTTGTTGAAAGTTTTACTGAAGTTCAACGTGAAAGCAAAATATTGTATGAAATAGTAAAGGTGTGATAACCGGGTATTCAAATATATAAGTTTGAGATGCTTTTTGAAAGGTGATGGTAAGTGGAGGGGTTTAACTTGTATATGTGTTTAAATGTTTAAAATAATCCMCACTGTCTAAATGTCATTATATCAGATATTTGCTTTATCTCATGGGGGAGTGTGGTTAATTATTTTAAAAACCTCCACCGCCTCACTGTTTTAAAATAGTATTATTATGAGATAATTGTCTATTATCTCTTTGGGATGCGGAAGAAGTAAATAAGAAGGATAAGAAAGCTTTTCTGCATGTGTGTTCTCTTGACTGAAAAACAGACCCTTAAGGGAGAGGAAGAAAAGTTGATTCTGTGATTTCTAATTGAAATCATGTTGCTGAGTCAATTCATCTTCGTATACATGAAAATAAGGTGAGTTTAGTTTATTAACTTTCCTTATTTTTTATTTGGCCTAAATTCTGGTTGCTTATTTGAACCTTGGAAAAATAATCCAATTCGTGTTAAAGGAACTAAAGGGGATCTGGTTGATATTCATATTTAACTAGAGTCTCTAGATGTAATTGGAACTCAATTTCTTAAGTATTCATAACCCAGAGGCTCTACATAAACGAACCAGAGGCTGAGACTCTGGTTGACAAGAGGGGCTCTGGTTRGTAAGACTAGAGGGCCTGTGGTTGGCCATTGTTTCTTTTTGGCCTTGTTTTTGGTTGGCCTTGCTCTGGTTGGTAAGACCRAAGGAGCTCTGTATGATGCAAGTTATACCCATGAAGTGCAACTATAAAGTATAACTCTGAAGAATGACTCTTCAGAATTATAGCTCTAAAGTGGAACTCTGAAGAGTAACTGAAGAATGACTCTTCACATTTATAACTCTGAAGTACAACTTTGAAGTATAACTCTAAAGAATGACTCTTCAGACTTCTAACTCTAAAGTAGAACTTTGAAGTATAACTCTAAATAATGACTCTTTAGACTTTTAACTCTGAAGTAGAACTTTGAAGTCTGAAGTCTTCGTTTTTAGACTACCTGAAGTCTGAGTCTTCCTTTTCAGACTTAGCTTACTCRTAGTCTGAAGTCTTCATTTTCAGACTTAGCCTACCCAAAATCTGAAGTCTTCATTTTCTGGCTTAGCATACCCGAAGTCTGAATTCCTCGTTTTTAGACTTCCATACTTGGCCTAAATTGCTTTAAATAAAAACTTTCATGATATTTAGGACAATTTTTGGTCCTAACAGTTCTTATTACAATATGGATTTATAAACTTGATTTTGTGATTTTCACCCTGTATTTGCATAAAGAAGATTCCTCACTAGATCTCAAGGTCTAACACTCATTTTGTGTTTCTAAAATGTGGATTAAAGGTCGRGYAAAATCAAAGGATAAAGGAAAAGAGAAATTGTGGGATGTGGAGGACATCATACTTATYTGTGATCTTTTTGAAATACTTGTTATATATACAAGTTATGTACATAGATGTTGTGGAAAAATTTGGTAGCTCTTTTGTATATTTGGACCCGAATATGAATATTTGTATTTCTTAATAGATAGAAATACTTGGTTATATGCAAATGTGATTCTGGGGGTGCTACATAAGGTAATTTAATAAAAGCTCATACCTGAACCAATGATTTTTTGTTTAAACTTTATAAGGTTGTTTCATCTRTATATTTAATATACACTTTAAAGAAGTAATTTAGCTTTTTAAAGTGCAACTAACATTACTTGCATACTTTTACTGACATTCATAAACTGTCATTAACGCTCGAAGTAATTAACATATTTCTATATATATATATATATATATATATATATATATATATAGAGGGTGGTTCAAGTACTAACCCAATATTTTGTACTAACTTGCTAACCCACATCAACCAATCATATTGCATCTTTGAGTTTGGTTAAAATGTAACTTACATATTAATGATAAGGGCATTTAGGTCATTAGTCATTCTTATGTAACTCCCAAATATTTTAATTGGGAGTTGAAAATCTTATGATATTAATAATTGATCTTCAATTAATAATGATATCAAGTTCACATTTGTTCATCTTAATAATTTTTACATATGTTCTTCATAAAATGATTTTCATATTATAAATTTGAAGAAGTCCGTTTTGTAAAGAGTACTTTATAGTTCGACGAATATGGATAATCATACGGTAAAACAGAGCGACGACAATAAGAACGAAAAAGCTAAAAGCGATGACGAATACATTCGGATTTTGAATTCCGAAAGTGAGGAAAATGATCAAACCGTTCATATTGGTACATGCTAAATATTTTTCTTTTCTTCCGTTTAAATGAACAATTGTTACCTTAGAGAATTATCTACTATTCTTGCTGCAATGACTGTTGTTGACATGTTGAACATCGTCGGTATATTTTGGTGTTTGATATGTTCGGAACTTCATTTGTTTTTATGCTGCACACACGAACAAATCAAGGACGGTGAGATTTAACTCTAAGATTCAAGGACACAAGTATAAACAATATAAGTTACTCCAAATAGGAATATGAATGATAATGACGATATTGTGGACATATATTTGTTTGATTATGCAGACTCTAGTGATACCTCAAAAAAAAAACAAAATATATCATAATGTTTCACCTTTTTATGCTACCTCGAGTTTAGTTACATAAACTGCTAGTGCTATTTCTTATTCCAAGGATTCTTAAACAACATGAACCGATACTGTTCATTACAGATCAATAACAACTTGTACAGCAAATGTTCATTACATAAAAGAATAAAATGAACATCAACAGCTATTCATATGAAGACGGAGAGACAGTCATATGAACATGTAGCTACAGAGATAAATACATGAACTGTAATGATCAAAACATGTTAACATTTTGGTGTTTGATATGTTCGGAACTTCATTTGTTTTTCTGCTGCTCACACGAACAAATCACGGACGGTGGGATTTAAATCTGAGAGATATTTCACTTGTATGAACAACTACTGTTCATTACAATATAGACTAAACTCTACATGAACAGCATCTCATATGAACATGAATAGCTATTGTTCATTGTACATATGAGAGCCAACATGAGTAGCTACTGTTCATTGAAATATAGTCTAAAATTCAACATGAACAACATCTCATATGAACCTATAGCTACTGCAGACAGTGAAACAAACTGAAGATACATGTATGAACAGCTACCGTCCATATACGTATGAACAAATTTGAATCAATGTGCTATCGTTCTTGTTCACACACACCGAATTACATAGCCGTAGATGCTGGGATTTAACTCCAAAAATCAAGGGCACAAGTATAAACAATATAAGTTCGTCTTTAACTCTGTTTTTTTGTCCTAAGGAACCAGTCCTGTAATCAGTATATCGGGAAGTCTTTCGTGTGTGCCACTCAACCGACCATGTTGTGATTGAAGCTGGGAGATATATCAGTCGTATTAAGAGATATTGTTCATTATACAAATGAAAAACAACATGGTCAGCTACTGTTCATTACACAAAAGGCTAAAATGAACATGAACAGCCACTCATATTAACATTGATATGTCACTTTTCTCGATTCATATTGTGAAGTATTTGTTTGTGTGAAAGTTGACCGAATAAGTTGTGATATATGAATGGGATCATCAATGTAACTCAAAATTTCATTGTACAAATATGATCAGTTTTTTTACACAAAGTGGATCTCAAGTATTATGTGTGCGAACAGCTCTAAATACATGTTACTAGTTTTATGTAAAACTGATTTACTTTGAGGATTTTCTACTCCAAATTTTTCAATCCCCTATCCTTTGAATGTCCCATGGATTGATGTTAGTTTTTAATGCCTGTTCTAAATAGTGACAAAAAGATGACAGACCAACAAAGCAAAATGTTTCATAAACACATGCAAAACGAACCCGATAACGTGAAGAAGTAATGCATAATGATAACTGAAAATAACATGAACATAAACTTGGTATATTATTTCCTAAATTGTAGTCCTCCATCCAATAATAAATTAGGATTTATCTAATTTAATTATTTTTAATTTGTACAATAGATAAAAGGGTATATATAGATTTAAATCTAAGATGCAAATTTATGGTCGATCTAAAACAAAGTGTATTCATTGTATTATTTGCTATTTTATGTATAATTTAACTAACTGCTACCCTTAATGTGATAAAATGGGAGATGTAGAATGGTGGGTGTGATCCAAATTTCATGCATTGTAAGATACATGCAGACTGTCACAATACAACTGTTTCATGTGCTAGCTAATATATGTGAGAGCCATACCACTTTAACTGTAAATACTTTTAAAAGCTGAAAAAAACATTCACATTTTATATACAATGGAAATGAATGGTAAATAATATTTACGATTATTCAACATTACGTTCACTTTATACAGTGATATTCACTACCTATTGTGATTGTGTCATGGAGATACCAACTTACTTGTCCACCAAATTTGAAATGGAACCTTGCATCACTATGCTATCTTTTTAATTCTCTAGTTTGTGTAATAATAACTTTACTTTTCAAGACTAACTACATATTTACCAGCAGGTTTTGATGATTTCACCCCTATACATCCCGATTTTGAATTTGATATAGGCGAGACCTCGGAAGGAAGCAAGTATTTTATCCCAATTGTGGATGACGCGCTTAAGCCAAAAACGAACGCACAATATGCAACTTTAAACGATGCTGAAAAGACGTATAGAGCTTACGCGAACAAGGTCGGATTTGATGTTCGTGTACATGCAAAAAAACAAACAAACACGGTAACGTTCAAAATAGATGGTTTGTGTGTAGTAGACAAGGTAACCCAAAAAAAGAGCAATTTAATTCTTTGGAGATTCAGCCTGGTGAGAGGAGATATCGCAATACGAACCTAAAACGGTGTGGATGTAATGCATGTCTAAAAATCCACTTGATGAAGGATGGGGGTTGTTACGAGATTTACGAGTTTGTTGAGGCACGTAATCATGCGTTGTTCAACAATAATGATCGTCGTTTCTCTAGGAAGAATAGACAGATGAAGTACACGGATTTCAAGTCTGTACTCAACAGCTCGAGTTACAAAGTTGATGCGAGAAGGGCACATCGTATTCAAACGACATTGAACGGGGGTTTTGAGCATACTCGAGTTTTAGAAATTGATTTCAAGAATTTCAAGAGGGATGCTGTTGCTTGTGTTGGGAATAAGGACGCAAAGATGTTGATCAATAAACTATCAAATAGACGTGACATTGTACCAGGTTATTTCTTCGAATACAAGTGTAATGAGCAAGAGTTGATCGCAATTTACTGGGCAGATGAAGTTGCTAGGATCAACTACAAAGAATTAGGTGATGTCATATCGTTCGACGGGACGTTTCGCACGAACAAGTAATATTCACAATGTTATAGAGTTTTTAAAGCTTATTACGCGTTTCTATTTTTATGGAATCATGACATGGGAAGAAATAGGTACAACTAACTTATCGTTGATTTGTGTTGCAGGCATGCCATGATTTTCATGCCTTTTTTGGCCGTTGACAATCACAAGGCTTCCGTTGTTGTCGGGTCCGCTCTAATCAGTGGCGAGACAATTGAGAACTTTACATAGGTTTGAAAGGCTTTCCTAAAATGTCATGAGAAGCAACCAGTTTTCGTCATGACGGATCAATGTTCTGCAATGAAGCAAGCTATCCCGATGGTGTTTACGGAAGCCAAACATAGACTATGTATGTGGCACATTATGAAGAAGGTGCCTTCGAAGGTAAGTAGTATGTACGTAATGCTATGGGTTTTTAAATGATGTTTATGTTTTTGTTGTTTCATTAGTGGTTGCCATATACATGCAGGTCAGTGTCGCACTAAATCAAGATTCTAATTTTAATAAAGTAATCAACAAGCTCGTATGGAACATACATATTGGTCCAGCGGAGTTCGAGCGTCGTTGGCATGAGATGATCGACGAATACAATCTGGGGGGTGATACTTGGTTCACAGATATGTATGCAATTCGACACTCGTGGATTCCCGCCTTTTACAAGGACACTCCAATGTCTGGTCTAATGAAAACAACCTCAAGATCGGAGAGTTCAAATTCGTATATTAATATATACGAATCGTACTGGTTTGATTTGGTTCAATTTCTTAATAATTACAACGTAGCTATAGAGAAACAAAGATACAGACAATCTGTTCATGAAACAGTAACGAGAACCACTAATCCTAAATTTGTTACTCCGCTGCTTTTAGAAAGTTATGCATCAAGCATATACAGTCGGAATGTATTTTTTGACATACAAAAGGAGATAAAGAAGGCCGTATGGTCCTGTGCTATAGAGAACGTCGAATGCCAGGATGTCTTAAAGTCATTCGTGATAAGCCACAAGACCAAGAAATCATCCGAGAACATCACATATCTGGTATCATATCCCTAATCCACACAACATTTTTTTTGTTTTTGAGGTTTATGTTTGATTGTGGTTGTTTGCAAACCTTTGTAATCTAGGTGAAACGTAATTACTCAACAGACAACGTCGAATGCGAGTGCAACCTATTCACGCGTAATGGTTATCTTTGT
Organism: Cynara cardunculus var. scolymus; assembly: GCF_001531365.2. Taxonomy (NCBI): domain Eukaryota; kingdom Viridiplantae; phylum Streptophyta; class Magnoliopsida; order Asterales; family Asteraceae; genus Cynara; species Cynara cardunculus. The sequence continues at coordinate 14,342 of NW_020203313.1, read as the reverse complement.
CGCCACGCGTTCAAGGTATTGATAAACGATGAAGTTGAATTCATACCGTATAGATACGTGTTACGGCGATGGAAACGACAATTAGTCCCAGTACAGATACAATCTGCAAGGGTTCGTTACGGCGAGGTTGATGCCGAAAAAGAAAAGTGTATCATTGATGTATATTCGAAGGTCAACGAGATCATAAGTATCGCCCGGAATGATAAGTCTATATTGACTAGATTGAAGAGAAATCTCGACACATTTATGGTTGATATAAAGAAGGAGGTCCCATATGAAGACCCATCTCAACAGAAGTTGGATGCAATTAAGGAGCATCTAGGTGTTTCTATACCGGATGGGGTGGATATTCTACCACCATCTGGCATTAGGAACAAGGGATGCGGGACTGGTAAAAGACTGGTAAGTGTATCTAAAAAAATCTAGAATAATAGCAAAAAATCGAAACGAAAATGTGCAACATGTGGACAACGTAGTGGTCACGACTCACGTAATTGCACAGAATTGGTAGATTAGTTACAATTCAAGTAGTTAGGAGTGTTATCGTTTCGTTATGATTTGTTAACGTATTGTTCGTGCGACATTTTGGGCGTATCTTTTTTGATACGATCATCATCTACTTGTCATAAACATTATCTTATTAGGGACTTAAAGGTTTTTGACGGTCATTATCTTATTATTAAAGTTGGTTAAACATATTCATTATGAATTCTTGTATTTTGTTGTGTTTTGCAGTTGATGTTTTTGATAGTGCCTACATTTACCTGGACAAAAATAGAATATGTTCATTGTAGCATGCATGATGCAGGAATCTCTAGAATTTGATCAGTTAACAAAAAACATCCTTTTTTGAATGCGGGAAGAAGATGTGTTGTGGATGTCATATGATCTAGAAATGGAATTTACACTTGAGTGAGAATTTTGTGTCATGCATCAAGTAACTACTGGAAATGTCACACTTATATATTATCATAACATATAGCCATTGCAACAACAAACTATCAATGCTCCGTTCGTAGCATAAAAACTAAAATTTGAATTATAAAGTTTAGGCGTTTCATCTTTGTGAATCATAGATATGTGTGTTATTATGAAGAACTAATGCATTATGTATGCGATCAATAGGGATATGTACCTGGAAGTTTTGAAGTTGTTCTTTAGTCAATTTCGTATTCAAGGTCGAGACCAGTACATCATTGTTGCGCTCCCGAAATCCCACTGCACCTTCATCATGTAATTTTACATACTTGATGCCAGCATCCCGATGAGTTTTTGTTGCAGTAATAGGTGAAAATGAAGACATTGTCAGATTTCATAATGAATAATTTTAACAATTTAACAATCTGGATTATGCATAACCATTGTGCTGTAATCAAGTTCCAATCAAGAAAACACGATTTTTAACATCGGACTCCAATACATTAAGATTGACATGCAGATAACATTTACCAAAATAGGCTTAATAGCACGAAGATAAAATATGGATATCCTAATCAAAGGCAGCTATAATGCAGTTGCGTCGAGTAAGTGAAAGACTACATTAACAATTTTATTAACATGAGAAATATTACCCAATGAGGTAGTGTTTTGGTACACATATAGGAGTAGACTGATCTCGACATAACAGGTTGACTGTATGGTGTTTTGTACAACTAAGATACGACTAAACAACTTGCTTGTACAATGTTTGGTAATTTGGTCAAGATAGGACAAAACTGTTAAAATGATCAAAACCCCCCTAAAACCTGTATAACGTATCTATGGATCACATAGCTATTCTAAACATGGAATGACAAGTTTTGCACTGTACAATAACTTCATATGTACCAAATGCAGCATACGAGAACAATCAGGTAGTATTAAACATGCAAAAATCCAAAAAAAAAATGAATGGCACCAAGAAACCTTGTAATTAATGAAATACAAAAAATAAGCAGGATCACTTGAAATCGTTAAGTAATTGCAATGCCAAAGAATTAAGTTAGTCCCTATTATCAACCTGATTCCAACTTTTCATATATGTGTACCAAGTAAGTAAAAAGTAGAAATAGGGTATCATAATTTGAGTTATCAAACAAAAAAACGGTAAGATGTACGTAACGTAGCGATAACACCGAGGGCACTATCATAAGCATCAACTGATGTACTATAAGTAAGGTAGATACGAAAGTTTCAAAAAGCATTGAGAAATCCAACTATATGTGTCGTCTACATCTTCCCCGAACGATTCGGCTAGCCCCACGTGTCTTATTCGCATTAAGTGAAGTCTCCATCGCAATGAATCTTTCCACATCCGTTATGATTGATGTCTTCCTGATGTTTTCGTCACTGAGTATGATCTTCGAACAATACTTTGTTCGTAGATCCTTTAGTTGCTTCTTTTGTTTTGTACTCTCTTCATAAAGCCCGGATTCCTATTTCCCTCCATCAGCCCCGAAATACGTCTCCATATGTTGCATCATCATTACACCCGAATCAACTGAGCTCTCATTTGACTGCCACCTTGTCCTTATTCGCTCCTGATCCATCTCGGCATCAACCTTCCCCGCATCGTGGCCCTCTCTCAAAAGGTGAAGTATCACCATGTCTTGCTGAAGCAATATAATTTCGACAACATGAATATGTTAATCCTGAAGCATGTAGAATGCGATAATTAATACTGGTAACTTACCAAAATTTGCGGACTAGGCCCGTATATATCATCAACGTTACCATCGCGATCCATTGAGTTAATGATAACGATTGAGGGTCGTTTGAGATCAAACACCAACAATGTAGTAGAATGATTCTTTCACGATGGGAAAGAATACCTAGAACTATAAATACGTAAGCTAGCGATAAGAATTTCAATGCACTTTTACTTTATTTTACGATAATATTCCAAACAAAGTGATTTACGTACCATGTCCACGTTGCGCATACTAACGAGCGCCCTATCATTATTTATGCAACTTGACAGGTTGTCTTTGAAAGTCTCGTATCTCCGGTGAATATCCAAAGTATTGTCCCTCATGGTCTGATCCATCTGCACCCATAACAAATCCATAAGTTGTATTGACGAAAATGGATGTTATATAAGGGCATGACAAAAAAAGGTGTAGTTTGAATGAAGTTACCGAAACGCTTGTCGTAAAGAAGTAGCGTCTGGGGGATTCGTTGCTTCGCAGTCTCTCATCTCGGTTAAGTACCATCGACCACCCGTCCAATACATCTCGGCATACAGCGGACTGTGTTGCAAGAGATTGAAACGCTTTTCGTGTTATTGTTCTTCCGTATGTGGTCAAGAAAACAGGTTCCCTGGGTTTTAACATTCAAACATTAAATAATTTAAAACATATAACCCAGAATTTTACATAAAAAGATACATTAAATTAAACAAGAAAAGTTAAATTACATCTTACAGTATTCCGCCAGTCCCCCTCAAAATCCAATCATGTAACTTTCGCTCATCACTTGTTACGTCGAATGTGACAGCACGCGTAACATAAGGTGAACGAAGCTTGAAACTCAGTTTCGGATCCCTCTTCGATAACGGCGGCCTCGCACCCTCTTGCATTGACGATGTAGTCAAAGCAGCCCCAACAGCAACTACATGTGAACCCGATGGACTTATCCCCAAATCAAACGATGGTGGCTCGATACCTCCATACAAATCAATTGCTTTGTCATTGCTGTCCGCTCGCTTACACATCTTATTTTTCCAAAAATCAGTCGGCTCACCACTTCTACTCCGTAATATCCCAACTTTTTCCCTTTGTACTTGTAATGACGGAATCCCGACCGTCTCCTTTTGAAAAGAGCGTGTAAATCTCCTGTTTTCCTTTGCTATCTGTATCGATTTCTCATTGGATGCCCTATCAACCTCCACAATCACCGAAGGGCTCGTCCAGAATTGAGACAAGGGTGAGAGCAAATCTGGATCAGGAATGGTTGACAGCTTAGGAGGTGTTACCTCAACAATAGCAGGTTAGGAATTTGGCTCGTAGCAAGGGGTGTATCCCACTTGCTACCTTTAAACAAAGAAGCTAAATTGATCTTGAATTCATCAAAATCAGCATCACCAGGGAAGCGTTCAATGAACGAATCCATCATTATTTCCGCCTCCTCTCTTCCAAAATAAAGATCAACAATTTTTTTACGCATCACCCTCATGCATTCCTTGACAAAAAACAACCAAAATACGATTAGGAAAACAACAGATCCAATGTGTATTAAAACATATATATGAAGAAGAAGGTAACATAATATACATAAAAATATATACATATTTCAGTTAACAGGTTACACATAAATTAAAGATGTTATTAAACGACGCATATAGGAAGTAAATCAGTGCTATGTTTCATTCGATGCATTTCTATTTACATCAAATTGTAATTCCAATAGCTGTAAATATTACATATAAAGATAAACACAGATTCAAAAACAGAATTATGAATTTGTTTATAACGGCTATATAATATTCAACAAATGATCTAATCTAAAAAAGGGACTGTTTCAAATAAAAAGGAAAAGAACAAAAGACAGTCATTGCTGCAAGTTTTGCTTAATGACACAAAACCACGTGTAGATGCACGCCCTCCTGTGATCTGTACCAACATAGTGCATGAAATTTGGATCACACCCACCATTCTACATCTCCCATTTTATCACATTAAGGGTAGCAGGTAGTCAAATTATACATAAAACAGCAAATAATACAATGAATACACTTTGTTTTAGATCGACCAGAAATTTGCATCTTAGATTTAAATCTATATATACCCTTTTATCTATTGTACAAATTAAAAATAATTAAATTAGATAAATCCTAATTTATTATTGGATGGAGGACTACAATTTAGGAAATAATATACCAAATTTATGTTCATGTTATTTTCAGTTATCATTATGCATTACTTCTTCATGTTATCTGTTCATAGAGTAGCAAACGTTCATGTACTGGACAGCTACTGTTCATAATTGCTATTTAACACAGCAGAACATTTTTTTATATTCAGAACATAAAATGAACATATACAGTTCATAACATGTATATATAAAAACCAGTATACAACAAGAATTTTAAGAGGGATGTACTAGATACATAATAAACATATACTGTTCGTACTAGTTATATGATGTGTTTTAATATTATCAGATTTTTGCATCTTGCAAATAATAAAATCAAAAAATTGTGGTCAACGTGGTTTGTGATAGCCAATATACAGAAACAACCCCTATATGAAAGTACAATAGCTTACGTGAATATCTCTCAAAACAGAAACATAATTATAATAGTTTACAAGTTACCTCCTTCGTGATGCGGCCATCTTCGGCTTGACCTTTTGCACTTGATTCAGCCACATTTTTTGATGCGATACCCACTTCAACATCTTTCTCACATGCTCGATCCTGGCTGGTGGATATACGTTTCATTTCTGCGTATCCAAATCCGCCACGTCTAAGATCCACCTCCTGCCTTTTTTGCAACAAGTCCATTGTCCAAGCCTTCATAGGATGTATGTCGTTGGTGATCTGGATGTGGTCACATTTGGTAGTATGGACATAAAGCAACTGTACAGGATGAATAAATTAGTTGTCTCTATTTTGCGCTAGTATTGAAACTCTTGTATTGAAATGTGTTATGACAAAAGTAACTTACAGTCAAACATGTCAAGGGGCCTGCATAGAAAGACATCAGGCTGTCTCTTTTCCAACTCTTCTTACTTGTCGCAATACAATCAAAAATGTACTTGCACNTCAAACATGTCAAGGGGCCTGCATAGAAAGACATCAGGCTGTCTCTTTTCCAACTCTTCTTACTTGTCGCAATACAATCAAAAATGTACTTGCACCAGTTGATGTGTGGAATCATATTTAAGCTCCGAATACGTGACAAGAAATGCAGGTTGCAAACACCGACCCGGCTACACTCCGCAAGGGTGTTGATGACTATCACTAAAAAGCTTATCTTGAACATCGCCCCCGAATCACCTGATTTTTGTACAACAGTCATTACATCTTTCAGTCTCATTCTATCTTTTGAGAATTGTTTTCTCCATGCGGTAATGATGTCATCGATTGCCGATGATGGATCAACTGAATTAAGGTCTACTCCTCCCATGGGCAGGCCCAGCACGTCGTATATAGATTTCACTGTTATAGGTATTACAGAAGCGTTCATCGTTATGTTCATGGCTGCCGTATCTAGATTATCCACGATATAAACCCATTTTTGCCAGGATTCCGTCTACCGTCATATCCAAAAGAGACGCAAAGCCCATTTCCTTGATCGCTGCCCGTTAGTCGACGGTTAGGGACTTCATTGTTTCGTATAACGTCTTTGGAGAAGTACGCGTTCTAATGCATAAGTTCATACCCTTCGCATCATTCTGCCCAACCATTACTTCCTTCTCTTGTCTAATTGCTACGCCTTTATCCTTCCGATTTACTATTGATGGTGCCTTACCACATGTCTGGTCAAGGCTTCAGAAATCACTATCGCTTGACAGGAATTCTTTCACGAACATTTCCCCTACGACAGTTTAACAAATGAATAAAAATGGATTATTACTGGTGTGTTTGTAAAAAGTGAATTATTTGTAATAATATAGAAACATACGTATTGGGACATACCTCCATCTACTACACCAGTAACGTCCTCTATGGGGCGATCCATCTCTACTTGAGGCATCTACAGTTCGTATGCTGTCAGTCTTAAGAAGCCGAGCTGAATACATAAAAAAATAATTGTTAGGAAGAAAACATTTATCTATGAACATATTTGTCTATCTGATACGATTAGTATGCATCAAACATACCTGCTTATTTTGACGAACCTATCACCTTCGACTTTGTCAGTATCAATACCATTGATGATGATCCACCTATACATCTCATCATCGTTAGTGTGGATGTCATAACAATGGATACTAAGTCCAAATTTTATCATACAATATCACGATAACATTAACACATCATATGCATGTTGCACGTAAGATATAGATATGAACATATGGTTATTGATACACATTCCCCATATTAACATGAAAAGCTATTGTTATTAACAAAGCGAAGATATATGTATGAACAACTACTTTCCAAATTTTTTATGAACAAAATTGATTTAAGTCATTCGTTCGTGTTCACACAAACCGAATTACATAGCTGTAGACGCTTGGATTTAACTACAAAATTCAAGGACACAAATATAAACACTATAAGTTCTTCTTAACTCTTTTCTAATGTCCTAAGGTTCCAGACCTGTAATCCTTTAAACGGGAAGTGTTGCGTGTGTGCACCTTAACCGACCATGTTATGATTGACTGTGGGAGATATGTCACTCGTATGAATAGATATTGTTCATTACACATATAAATAACAACATGAACATCTACTGTTCATTACAGTTGAACGTGAACATCTAAAGAAAGAAGCATATGGTTTCTGGGAAGAATGATGCCCTTCTTAATAAATCACATGTTGACACTAAATTCGACTTTTGTTGGTTAAATTTTATTACGAAGTGGACCTTGATGATTCAATATGTGTTGCAATAATAAAGGGAACCTGATGAGTTAAGGAGAGAGAATCATATTGGCAAAACTACTGCTGGGGAGATGGCTATGCTGTCATTTTTAGAAATACTGTTCAAGAATCATCAAATCAATAAAAAAACAGTTTTTGGATAACTTATAGGTTGTTCGAGGCATACTGGTTAGCAAGAAGCCTTCACTAACAAGTTATATAAAATCTCTTTGTCATGTAAATACAGAGATAAAAGGTTTTGAAATAAAACGTTACTGGATCACCTATATTTCAAATCAACATGTGTTCAGTGACACAACATTTAGATTCAAATCATTGAAGCTTGTGTTCACATGGATCACCTATGTTGTAGGTATGGAAACCTTTAGTGAACACCTCAAATTTGATCATTAAATTATGAAAAACACATTGTCACTAACATGCTGTCTAACTTGCAAAACGAACAACATATGATTACGTTGATGTATTTGGTCTAGTTGGGTGAGGCAAACGTGCAAACAATATTGATGAGGCAATGAACAACCACATATCAATGTTTAGGGACTTCATCAAAGTTAAAATACAGAGGACATGCATGTTTGTTTTGGATGAGATATGTTCATATTAAAAGCAAAAACTTTGAAAATCAGCACACTGCCATAGGTGTGTTAACCCGTACGGACATTTCATATGAACATGTTATACTAAAATGTTCAATAGATGTTCACGTTCAAATGTAATGAACTGTGTTACAGGAAGTAAATCGGTCATTTTTGTCATTCATTTTAAGCACTGTGTTACTGGAAGTAAAGGATGTTGATAAGATGCGGAAGGATATAACTATATGCATTCAAGGGGTAGCAAAAGAGTTGGTCAAAGAAAGTAGAGAAAGAAGACACCAACTAGATACAGGAATGAAGAGGTAAAAAAGGCTACTAACAATATGAACTCTTATATAGTTATTAAAACTTTAAAGAACATACATAAACAACTAGCCACTAAGGAAGCTATAAAGCATTAAGCATAAGTATAGCAAAAGCATATGAATAACCTTAAAGAAACGAAATACAGAATGAGGTAAAAGGATGCATCCAAGCTGGTTAGGGGATGTTGACCAATTTTTCTATTCAGTCCTTGGTAAATATCTCTGCAGGATTTATCCCACTTCAGTACATACTGGGACGCATTTTGGTCAATCTGTAAGGAAAAGAATCCCTCTGCAGGATATTCTTTACTTCTCCACGAAGTTAAAACCTGCTTTGTATTTGTCAGGTTGTTGTATCCACGCTTACAACCAGGCAATAAGGCATGGGTTGGATGTTCAAAAGTCTGCCAAATTGGTGGACTTGAACCATTTCTCAAAACTAAATTGCCATTATCAAGAAGAACTATGGACACCGAACTTGAAGAAGTAGACATCATAAGATCTGCCAAACTTGAGTGTTTGACTCATCTAAGAGCACCAAGTAACCATCTAAGATTTTGAATTGAGACTTGAATCTATTAGATACGGGTGTTCGTCTGTTTGCTACCCAAACTACAATAGGAGGGTTGGAAGAGACCTTTTTATACCAGATGCCTATGTAATAGTTTGGAGACTCACCTGGTCTAAAGAAACACAATTTGAAATTTCCAGCAAGAGAGACAAGTGTTTGATCTCCAGAAAGAGATTGATTCACAGCCCAAGTAGCAGCTCCAGATGAGAGAAAATGAATGAAAAAGAAACAGAAAAGAGCCATGCTTATGTGATTAAAATCATGTTTATTATGCTCTGCTTCTGCTTTTGCATATGCTGAACCTTGGTAAATATCGCTGTCTGGATATTTATGTGTTGTTGTTGACTTTGTTTTCTGAATAAGTAGTATGAATGACAAAAATGAACGATTTACCCATCAACTTGATAAAATGATGTTAATTTTTCAAGTTGAATGATAGTTTTATGATGCTTAAAACCCAGATCTTCAACTATAAAAAATTAGCAGTGCATAAACTTTTGATGCTACAAAGTCATTGAATCTAAAACAAGCACATTATCCCCTCGATTATATCAAGAAAAATCTACCTACACTGTGGTACTACTGTTCATTACATTTGAACGTGAACATCTATTGAACATCAACATGAACATCTATTGAACATCAACAACAACATCTATACGGAAGAATAAATCATAGATGAGCATATTGCTTTTATGGCAGGGGGTAAAATGTCCAATGGATTGGAACATACGGACTATATTATGGTAGAAACTAAGTTGAACAGATGGTAATCTACATAATGCAACAGCATGAACAAGTAATGTACAGATGTGTACAATTTGTACCATATGACACACAAAACAATATGCCGGTCGCTTACTTAATTTCGTACAAACTTGTATATAGAAAAACAAGAACATCTATTGAACATAAACAAAAACATCTATACGGAAGAATAAATCATAGATGAGCATATAGTTATATCAAGAAAATCTACCTACACTGTGGTACTACTGTTCATTACATTTGAACGTGAACATCTATTGAACATCAACATGAACATCAACAAGAACATCTATACGGAAGAATAAATCATAGATGAGCATATTGCTTTTATGGCAGGGGGTAAAATGTCCAATGATTGGAACATACGGACTATATTATGGCAGAAACTAAGTTGAATAGATGGTAATCTACATGAATGCAGCAGCATGAACAAGTAATGTATAGCTGTGTACAATTTGTACCATATGACAAACAAAACAATATGACAGTCGCTTACTTAATTTTGTACAAACTTGTATATAGAAAAACGGTGGACGCCGTCCTCCAATGCAAATGATATATATCAATTGTGCTGAGTGTTTTTTTGCAGAACAAATGAACATCAGTGTCATTAAGGTATGTATTGTGAAGTATTTGTTTGTGTGAAAGTTGACCGAATAAGTTGTGATTTATGAATGGGATCATCAATGTAACTCAAAATTTCATTGTACAAATCTGATCAGTTTTTTTTACACAAAGTGAATCAGTTCACAAAAAATGGTACATGTACTAACTGAGGAACAGAAGATTGATTATAGTATACAATCTGTGAACAATTAGAAAATTGATATTTCACCATCATAGGAGTCAGAATATGAATCCAGAAAAGTGACATATCAATGTTTACGGACTTCATCGAAGTTAAAATACAGAGGACATGCATGTTTATTTTGGATGGGATATGTTCATACTTAAAGCAAAAACCTTGAAAATCAGCACACTGCCATAGGTGTGTTAACACGTACAGACATTTCATATGGAAATATTATACTGAAATGTTAATGCCAATAACAACTAATGTGAACATACCGAGTTTATCATGTGAGTATAACCAACACAACTATTGAATTAAGGTAATAAATAGTTACAATAAACAAAACCATAAAAAACATAAACATACATATGTTCATTTAGAATATATGGTCTTTGAATAACTTATCAAAGCATTTGTATATATGAAGATTGTGTTCACATGAACCACATGTTTATAAGGTATGAACAACTAATGATAACCCATCTAAGTTGGTCACTAAAATATGAAAAACACATTGTTAATAAAATGCTATTTAACTTGCAAAAGAACAACGTATGTTGTTCAACATTTGGTCTAGTTGGGTGTGACAAATGTGCCAGCTATATCGATAAAGCAATGAACAACCACATAACAATGTTCATAAATTTCCTGTTCTTTTAACATAAATATAAAATGCATTTTAATTTTTGATGAGATATGTTCATATTAACATCCAAAAAATATGAAAATCCACACAATGTAATATGTCTGTTAACTGAAAAAAAATATAATGAAGTGTTTCTCATAAAACATATATCAAATAACAGCGTAAAACTCATATATGTAGAGCTTTTGTGTTTATTTACCTTTTTGACTTTCATTAAGCACTGGTGATGTCTGTTTCACTTCCATTGATTCTTGATTAAGACCTATCCAACTTGAAGTTTATGTGTTGCTTGACTCTTCATCCACATCGACCGGGTTGTCGATTCTATTCTTGAAATTTGAGAATGTGTGCTTCTTCATTAGTCTTTCGCTCATTCTCCGTTCTGTAGTCAAGATTGAACAAATATGAACGGATTTCAAGTATTATTTACAAAATCAAAGCCCTAATTTCTTTTAAGCATACCTCTTACTCTATTCCCTTCGCCTTGCATTCCTCCCAAATCGTCCATTGTGTGATTACCATTCTGAACCAGATTTTTCGCCGATGATGAGCAATGTTTCTCGATCAGAATTGTGGTTTCGTGCTTGATTACAGGATACGGGAATCGACCGCCAACGTTTTTCAATATTAATATTTTTTTGACAGAAATACCCTCTGAACATATTGTTCATAGCCATTTCAATAATTATTTAATTAATTGATTATTTTTTAACTCTCATTTAATAAGGACCGTTAGATGATAACATGAACGACCAAGATCGGGTTAGCAAAGTTAGTACAAAATATTGGGTTAGTATTTGAACCAGCCCCTATATAGATATATATATATATATATATAGTATACACTTTAGAGAAGTAACTAAGCTTTTTAAAAGTCAACTAAATAATGCCTTTAGAGAAGGTTTTGATTATATGTACGTAAAGATAATATTTAGAGAAGATTTAAGAGAAGTTTAACATAAAGATGTCTTCAGAGAGGATCTGAAAAAATGCCATTAGAGCATACATCTTTACAAAAACTTTTCCAAAATCCGTCTCTAAAGATAACTTTTACCGACGATCATAAACTGTCATTAACGCTCGAAAAACATTACTTGCATACTTTTAGAAAGATTGTTTCGAAAATATCGTCCAACTTTTAGAGAATCTTTGGAAGTATATCAAAAGTCAAGAAAATAATAACTCAGAAAACCCTCTACAAAACATTTTGACGACGGCAACAAATCTTCTCTAAAACCATTTAAGAGAAGTATTTCATATTTTTTGATACAAAATAAAACCTTATGAAGGCATTTTTCTTGTAGTGATTTACTCTTTGTTTAAC
>NW_020203313.1:0-848 GCF_001531365.2 Cynara cardunculus var. scolymus | reverse complement strand
GGATGATATCGGAAGAAAACCTTGAAAAAAGAAAGATTAGAAAAACTCATCCAAACCATTGGATGTCTGATTATAAGATGGTTATAACGACATTTCTTAAACATTCAAACATTTCTCTTAAATTTTAAATCAAGTAGTCGTAATGCACGCAATGTTTTTTTTTTCTAAAAGGATGTCAAAGAAAAATTCAAAGGATAAACTTACAGTGATAACCAAGAGACAATGTTAGAAATGTTAAGCAKGATATAATGGCATAGATTCTCATGAACTTGGTCATGGCGTTATYGTGTTCTTCGAGAGTTTTCACGTTTTTGGACTGGAAACAAATCAAATTAAAGAAGATGAATGACATTTGAYAGAATGGTTATGTTTATATACATGTTTTTCTATTTAATTCCCAGATTTAGTAAATCAGGGTATTAATTTTGTATAAATGATATAATATCCAAATAATTAAAACAACATTAATATGGTATATGTATATCTTTATCTTCTATTCAAGTAATGAGATAATATACACACTTTTTGATTCTTCGCTCTTGTTMGTTAAGTTTTTGTTGTGTTACCTAGACACCAAAAACATATTAATTCAAAACATATTATACAGTGCAATTTGGACTGGCTAACCCCTAAATATATAGTATATATATAAATAAATAACTATAAAAGTATAAATCGTAAATATTAAAATTATTTTTCACAGTATATATAAAATATAATAATATAATTAAGTCAAAACTGTTCAATATTGGACTTATTTCGAAGGTATTAATGAGACGATTATAATGGCGTAACTTGTTAAAATAAAAATGTATTTTTTAAACATGTTTTAATTGATATACGATTAT
>NW_020203312.1:20132-21308 GCF_001531365.2 Cynara cardunculus var. scolymus | reverse complement strand
CTTATCAAAAGGATGTCCAGGTATGTCAAGGTCCCTTACAGACCAACTCTGAAGAAAGATGGGAAGAAGAAAATAAAGCTCTCTGATCCTAATGAAGGACCATTCCTAAGGAACGAACATGAAASAAGGTTCTCCTTAGATGAAGTCCTGAAGGGTCATCTGAGTATTGACATTTCTATGCTAAATCTTGACTTGCCAGATAAGGGTCCCTATACACCCAGCTCTGTGCATTTTAAACCTGAGTTAGGAGTTATATTCCTTGAATATGAAGGTGAAGTCAGATTTCAGAGAGTGTTAGAGCTACATCTATGTCCAATTGATCACTTGGCGTATCTTTTGCAATGGATAGATGATAGCATCACTTGGCGTATCTCCTACGTCGAAAAAACCTTGGTGAAAATGTACCTGATTACATAGATCTAAGTGTTCTAGAATAAGATTCTTTTTGTAACAACAATCCACTTTTTCTTGTAATTTTTTTCTATATCTTCTTTCATTTATTGTATTTACATTCTGTAAATTCTAAACATGTACTGTAATACTTGTATTATTTTCATTGATTAATAAAATGAGTATTTCATGTACTTCACTGAAAAAGATCTCTGAAAAAAGTAATAGGGACACAAGTCTATGAGTTCCAATGTTACTTTCATCATTCACTGACAATCTCTAATCAGTGAATAAGCTTTCAGTTTCAGTTTCCGTCTTTGTAATTTTCTTAGATATAACTTAAGAAAACTTCTCAAGCTGAAACTAACCAAACAAAAAAAGATCCCAACATAGTAAAAAGGGACATGTACGTTATATGTAACTTTTCCTTACTATTATTTGATAAGATAACTTTCTTTATGTTATCTTGTTATCATCAAATAGAGGGAGATTGTTGATCCTCTCTCTCAGTGATTTCATGATAATCCCTTTTCCTTTTCAAGTTGTATTTGTGTTTCTGTATTTTCAGTTCCAGCGATCATCACTGAGTATGTTCAGTGATCGCTGAAGAACTTGCATTGTAAATTCATCAGAGACAGCAATACTTCAAGAAGACAACACTCACACCAAAGAACCTTCACCGAACGTCAAAGACTGAAACTGAAGATTAGAGACTGGCGAGTACGTGATCTGAAGCGGTATTCAGTTATTACAAGCCTGACTACATATGTGTGAAGACTGCTCTAG
>NW_020203312.1:3930-19537 GCF_001531365.2 Cynara cardunculus var. scolymus | reverse complement strand
TATATATTTTAAATTTGAAAATATTGTGTTTGTATTCACCCCCCCCCCCCTTCTACAAACTGTTTCTATTCTTGTAGACCCTTACGGGACCAACAATTTTCATCCTTTACAACATAGTAGGCTGCAACTTCTTCAGTTATGGCAGTTCTACGTACTCTGGAAATTAGAGTCTGGGGGTATATAAGGGCCTTCCAAGACAGATCTATAAAGATTCTTGAGCATCCCCTCGAAGAAATTTATCATTCGTATCTTCTATTGGGGATACTCTTCTCTTTGAAGAGTTAGGGGTTTGGTGAGAGATCCAACGCTATATGCAGAATTCCAGTTAGCCATTTGAGATAGATTTCGAGATATTTTTTTCGAAGAACTTAAGAGGAAAAAAAATTGAGAGTATTCAATGCTCATATTCAAATTGATCGTTTCGATTAGAAAATCAATCAATCCGGCTCTAATATCAACTGTTGATCCCAGATCTCTCAATTTAACATGAAGATTTAAGTATAACAACCTAAATCTATCTTTTGGATGAGGAATATGATGAACAGCTTGAACAATATTCAAGAACGTATGAAGCTTTCAAAGAGTTTCACTATAATAACGATAATGAGAAGGTCTATTAATTACAAGACATATGAATGTTATTTATACTAGCAATCTAGTCTTAAGAGATAACAATCTAGGATAGGATATCTATGAGATAAACAAGGAGAAGATATTTATCTAGAAAGATGAAGGTTATCTCCAACTACCTAGAATAACATAATTCATGCTGGTAATGATTCATGTCCAACTGTTGTCTTCAGGTGGCGTGTCTAATCAGGATTTCTTCATGTATCTGCATGCTAGAGTAGATATGATCGAACTATGTTTGACACTTAGAGATTCTTCAGCTGCCATAAAACTAGAGGGGTTATGGAAAGGCCAAGTTCATCGACCTGATGAACTCTTCATAAATGGATGATTATCAGGCTAAGTACTTCAAGTCTTCATAGCCTCTCTGGATCTTCATGGTATCTCTGGTTTGTCTTCAGCACTTAAAATCTTTTCAGATCCTCCTTCTGGATTTCCATTGGGTCACCAGACTTCCATACTTAATACATTTTGCATTACTTTTACATATGAGAGTTATGAGGTCTAACACAAACATTTCTTAGAACAACAATCAAAAAATAGATTACAAACCTATTTCATTAAGTGAAAGAAGAAAACTAGTTCGAGGGAGTTTTTTGAAGTTCTTGTTTGCACAGATTCCAAATTCATTAAGAGACAAAGTTCTTTAAAGAGTTGTGTAAGCGTAAAAAATATGAGAAGATAACTCTTATATTTAAAGGTGAGATGAGAGAGAAAGAAGAGAAAGAAGAGAAAGAAAAAACATATCTTAAAAGTAAGATACATTGACTGAAGAATTTCAGTGGTAGAGAAACACTGAATCATTTCACTTTTTAAAACATTTTAATCACTGAACAAGGAAATATTCAGCGATGGTTTTGTTTTAAGAAAAGACAAGTAGATGTAATTTAGAGTTATACTTAATCAAGAATTTAGTGTTAGAAGGAAACACTGAAACATCTCTTTTAAAATATTTTGATCACTGAATAAGAAAAGATTCAGTGATGGTTTTAAGAATTTTAGAAAAGAGGATAAGTATACATACCTTAAAGAGAAAGATGCATTTACTCAAAAGTTCAGTGACAGAAAAAAACACTGAATCATTTCACTTATGTATCACTAAGTATTCCTTACAACTGAAGGAATTAATCCTCAGCATTCAGCATTCCAAGTTTGCAGATTAAGATGTTAAATCTTGTGTCATCAAGAGGTTTTGTAAAAAGGTCAGCAAGTTGGTACTTAGTGGGTGGTAGTTGTGACGATGGTAGTGGTGGGATAATGGTCGGGTGGCTGGGGCCGGGGAGTGTGTGGGTATGACGACAATAGTGCCATGGTGTTTAGTGGTGGGTGTGAGTGGCGGTTGTTAAGGCAACAATAGTGGTGATGGGGGGTTAGGTTAGGGGCGGAGTGGACGGCGGGGCGGGACGGGGCAGGGTGGGGCGGGGTGGTGAGGATAGGTGGCAGTTATGACGATGATAGTGGTGGAATGGTGGTCGGGTGGCTGGGAGTGGGTGGGTATGACGACGACAATAATGGCATGGTGGTTAGTAGTGGGTTGGGTAGGGTAGGGTGGAGTGGGGTGAGTGACAGTTGTGACGACGACAATAATAGTGTGGTGGTGGGGGTTAGGTTTGGGGCGTGACAGTAACAGTAGTAGCATGGTCGTAGTAGGGATGTGCAGTGATTGAGCGAGGGGTGGGTGGGTGTGATGACAACAGTAGTGGCATGGTGGTTAATGGTGGGGGCAACAGTGGGTTTGAGGGGTGTTAGGGGTGGGGCATCACGAACAATAGTAGCATGGTCGTGGTGGGTGGTGATGGAATTCAATTTCTTCAATTATGGCAATGAATGATGAATTCATTATAATTCAATAGAATTTGAAGGATTTCATCAATTTCAAGAAATAAACCAAACAAAAAAATTGAAATTTGGTCAAAAAAATTTGTCATTCCAATTCCATCAAATTCCTACGAATTGTGTGAGCCAAAGGGCACCTAAGAAAGGGTATGACATTGACTCCATCGGTGGATTTTCCATTGGGTTGTTTGGGAGGCCATGCAAGGGCATCGGAAGCAACAAAAAATCCAAAACACATGAATCCATGTAAGAGCCGAAGGAGAATAGAGAATGCAAGTAAACAAAATCTCCTTGAAAGGGCATCTATATTTGTTGATCTAAGCTAAATTCAAGAAACACCACACAAAATCTAACATCCTAGAAAATGAAAATATAAAATGAGAAGAAACCGAAAACTTACTGTCAGGACCATGGAAATGCACAAAAAACAAAAGTGAAAAAATAAAAAGTATCAAAGGATTATATTATGTATGACAATATATTCCAATAATCTTCGAGTTCATTCTCCAAAGTCAACAAAATGACCCACATTAAACAGAGATTCTATTCATGTGAACACCTTACAGGTACGTTTAAGAGCTATATCTTGAAGAATAAAAATGATCACCTGGGTAGATTCAGTAAATCAGTCACTATGGGCAAGTCATATGCCACTTTCACGTTTTCAAGGATCTGCAATTGACCATCAATACAATTTAACAAGGGAAAAAGCAGGTGTTTGATAAATCGAAAAGTTTGATTCTTAGTAAAATATTAGGTTTTGGTCTTCGCCATTCCATGGCTGTCAGCTTCCTAGAGTTGGTGTTGGATTCAAGGGAAAGAACATGGGAGACAATGGTTAATGGAGAAGAGCAGAAACAAACAAAGCAGGAATCTTCAACAGCAATTATTTACTCAACCTAATATCTCAGGCTATAAGTCATCAATAGATGCTAATGGCAGCAGCCAATGTTTCCTATAATCTTATGTAAGACCATGTCTACCCCACTCCAATTGATTCCTTCAAAATTTAGTCTGTCTCATATCAAATCTCGGTACAGGTAATTCAACTTGATGAAGCCAAATACCTATTTCAAAATGGTTAAACCAAACCATCTAAACTGATGCTCCCTTTCTCAAAGAAATCAGAAATCATCTAAAACTGATGCTCTCTCATTTTCTCAGACTAACCATCCCAATACAGTAACCATCTCAAAGATATCAACAAAATGTTGTATCAAGCTCTACATGAACCAGTAACCATCCCACAGAAACAATATGGTAAATGAAGATTGCGTGAACCAATAACCATCTCAAAGAAGCAATACAGTAAAATTCAATACCAAAATGCAGAAAACAGATAATAAACAAATTTACAATAAAATATACACCAGGTTATAGTAGATATAAATTAGAGCTATTCACGGATGGGACGGCCCGCCAGACCTGCCGTGTCAAGCCTGCTTGAAAAGCAGGGTTAGATTACCATCCTAGAAAAGATGGGCGCGCCCGAACTGACTTGTTAAAATTAATGGTTAGGCATGGGCGATGCCAAAAAATTGGCCAGGACCGCCTGGCTCATTAATATTTTTATAATTTATTAACTTTTACAATTACAATTAAAATTCTTGATACTTAAACAATTCCCACTTAATTATGACCCATGATATTAACACTCTTTGGAAATCTTAAAACATAATCACCTCAATTATCAATTCCTTATCATCTCATTTGGTCATTTCCCTTATTGATGCTCCATACTTTGCAAAGGAAATTTTTTTTATTATTATGTATATTGTTATGTATCTACGTCTAATTTTAAGCTGGAAAAATTGTTATTATATAAGTTTTGTTTTCCAAGAAATGTGAAAAGATTTTTAGGCCTGTTAACCCGTGGGCAAGCCTAGCCCATTCATAGGGCATGTAAGGGCAAGTTTTCAAGCCCGTAAAAGGGGGATTGGGTTTGCTATATTAGGCCAGTTGGACAAGAAAAATAGGTTAGGCCAAGCCCAAGCCCGCAATAATCAGCTCTAATATAAATCTACATAATGTATTCCAAGTTCAAAACACTAACATTGCAAAGTTTTCCATCAAGAAGCAACAATATATAAAAGTTCATGTAAAATAAAGAAAGAATTCAATCAATTTCAATATCAAGAAGCAAGAATCCATAAAATTAAGAATCAACACTACAGGGAAGTCATTTACAAATTTACAAAAATCCCTTTATACACAGAGAAGGTGTCGGCAAACAAACTCAAGTTAATTGATTTGTTAATGGAGTCAAAATGAAGAAGATGATCAAAATTGAGATGTAGAAATCAATTATATGTGGAG
Organism: Cynara cardunculus var. scolymus; assembly: GCF_001531365.2. Classification (NCBI taxonomy): domain Eukaryota; kingdom Viridiplantae; phylum Streptophyta; class Magnoliopsida; order Asterales; family Asteraceae; genus Cynara; species Cynara cardunculus. The sequence goes on along the minus strand of NW_020203312.1, from coordinate 14,755 downwards.
CAACGAGAATGGAATCGGAAAATGGAGATAAAAGCAAGAATTGAATAATAAGAACCCTAACCGTATAATTATATGGAGAATATGAAATGAACCAAAAATCATCATGTTGGGAGCTTGAATCATGATATGGGGAAGATAGATATGTGAATTGTCACCTTGGGAACGTGTGACAGGATCAGCCGATATTGGGAAGAAAAATGCTAGTTTAGCATTGACAAGTTGGACTACAAGTTTAGGATGTTGTAATTTAGAGATTTTAAGAAAGTGTGCTTAAAAAAGCAGTGCTTCAGCCTAAATGCTTTATTACTTGTTTTTAAGACTTCTGTCCAAATGCTTTATAACATAGTATAGATAATGACTCTCATGTCAAACAGAGAGCATCCTGGCCCATTAGCACAGAAACTTTAGAAGAAACTGGACAGAGATGATTGAAGATCCAAAAGGAGATTGAAAATTGCATAGAATTGAATTCAAAAGGTGGTTTGGGATCATAACAAACCAAACTAACTCGTTATATATTAGTCGAAAGTAAGGTATAGAGGGTGGAATGTATGCAGACGTATCCTTTAGCCACAAGGGGTAGAGTGGATGTTTCTGTGGTTTGGGATCATATAGCTTACTATACAAACAATAAGGCTATGTTTGACAAACTAGCTGATAAGCATGTTGTTGGCTGATAAGCATGTTGTTGGCTGAGAAGCTAATTGTTAACTAAGACCTAGCAATCGGCTAACAAGAGAGTAGATAATCTAATTACATTTCCTAAATACAAGTCGATAATCTAGATGACAATGTAAAATGACCTAAAAATATATGTTGAAAAATTACTCAATTCTAACATATAAAAGGGGCATAATCTGAAGAAAAAAAAAAAGCCCCTAAGCTTATTAAAAGCTATCGCAAGTAGCTTTTGGAAAAGCTAGTTTGTGGATTACCAAACAAGATTTTTTATGCAAACGCAAAAAATAAGCTAGCTTATGGTTGCCAAACATGGCCTATGAAAAAACCAAAAAAGAAAAGCCCAGATGAGCATCGTTTACCTGACTCTGTCTATTGTTGTGGCATGTCATCAGCATTCTTGCAGCTTGTGCCACTGTTGGTTGCCAACAAGAGATTGGAGGGCAGTGTTTTTTAGCAGCAGCAATAGTGCGTCGGTTTTCTTTTGTACACCTGTACATGTCAAAGGTTTTTGTTACCGAACTAATTTATGGGTAAGGAATTTTGTGGTGGATGGTAGTCCGAGAAAAGAAGTAGACGGACGCCACACCTGGCAACAAAACTGTTCATGGCAGGTTTTGTATTTTGATCAGACAAATGTGATAAGGTACAAGAATAATATGTCATAAGACTATTCAATAGTTAGCAAAATAACTTCTTCTCTCTCTTTAATGCCTTGATCCACTAGCCTTGCACTCAAACGATCCCTAGCTGAGAGCTAATGTTAGCGTGGAAACCTGAAGTAGTGATAACAACTTGCAACAATTCTAAAAAACATTTAAAAAAAAACCCTTGTGTCATGTCATCAATGACGATGCAGAAGCCTCTTATCCAATGTTGTGAGCAATCAGGTGATAAATGGCCATCTTGTTCATTTTCTGGACGTATTAGATGTTGATACTCATTAGCCTTCTATTACTAGCATAACCGTCACTGGTCTGATACAACACTGGAAGAATTAACATGATATTGCAACTGTAATTGTAATTGAAAGGTTAATGGGTGATTGAATGATTACAGATAGTTTCTGGCTTTCGAGAGGCCAGATTCTCTCCCTAAAGCTTTCACCAAACTCACCAAAACAAAACTAAACAATACCTTTTTCCGCCTCCCATCCATCTTATTTATAAGCAAGTAACCGTCCTACCAAGCCTACCAACTTTGACCAGTTGACCTCAGTAGTGAAGGTATAACAATATTTTTGATATATTATGAAGTGGGTGTTTCACGGTTTAGTGAAATTGGTTTAGTTTATATATTGCCCTGTTGGTTTTGCGTGCAAGAACTTGGGTAGGATTGCCCTGTAGCTCACCCACAAACAATCAAATGCAAAATTGAAGCCACACGTGATTTGGAAATCGACTTCTCTATATAACGTGCACAAAGAGGCATTTGAGGATGTATAAAACATGGAAACCTCTATCATAACGTGCACAAGATATGCAGGTTCGTTGATTATGGTAATATTTTCTGGGCCAGGTGGACTTCTAAGAACGTTTATTTAGCCAAGACAAAAATAGGGGGAGGGAGGGGAGAGGCGGCTACATAAGTTGATACCATGAGTGATTTAAGTTCAATACAACCATTCGCATTGCAATTCAAGTCCACTACATAAAATGTACATGTTTACAGTAAGGATCAGCAGCAGTGAAAATATCTAATTATTCAGCCACAACATGAATACTGAAACCTATCAAGTGTGTTTTACTGTACATCTACTGTAACTCGTTCATGTACCAAATACCAACACGCCATGTTATAGAAGGTGCACATCTCATGAACTCACATGGTGGTGTAGAATAAACAATTAAAATAATAAAATACAAAAGGAACTACAATGGGAAGAAAGACTTACAGCCTGAAGAATAACAAACAGATGCAGTAAGCATAAAACTGAATGTGTGTCAATATCGTCACTTTTAGATGTAAGAATAACAATGCACAAGCCATGCTGATGCTCTCAATAATGCTTTGCTTTCAGTAAGTGTATCTTCAATAGCTAGCCACTGACAAGATTTGCTCCTAAAAATTATTCTGCTCGATCCATTCTTAACCACTTTTGATAAACACCATATGCGCTGTCAAAATCTTTCATCTTGAAATGCTTTTTGATGAGTATTTGAAATGGTACATGATCAATTGCTAAATTAGAATCCTGTAGCATGTCAAAACCGAAAATTCTATGTGCCTCCTCTATTTTCCCTCTCATACAATAACCTTTTATCAGTTCTGTGTAAGTGACAATGTCTGGATCATACCCTCTTTTTAACATATCATCATAAACTTGATATGCAGAATAAAGGTGTCCAGATTTAGATTCCGCACCAACCAGTAGATTGTAAGTGACTACATCGGGCAAAGGACCAGCCAAGAGCATCTCCTTCATCAGTGAATGAGCCTCATCTATTTCTCCACCTTCTATAAGCATGTGAATCAAAGCATTATAAGTAAATACATTGGGTAAAACGCCATATGTCATCATCATATCCCTGATATGTAATGCTATTTGCTTGTATCCATGTTTACCATATCCATCAATGATAATGTTCCATATATGCGGTGCAGGAACCATTGACTTCTCTAACATAAAAGTAAGTAACTCATGAGCTGTACTTACATCGCCAACCACACATAAACCTTGAATAAGTATGTTGTATGAGATCCAGTCTGGAGCAACACCCATTCTTGACATAACAGTGTAGAGATAACAAGCCTCATCGATCCGCCTCACCTTACAAAGTGCATTTATAAGAGTGTTGAAAGTGAAGTTATCAGGAAGCAAACCAATTTTGAACATTTCATTTACATACTTATATGCAACAATCACATCCCAGTTCAAACAAGACCCATGGATAATAACGTTATATGCAACAACATCCACTACTTCATTCGTTTCACATATCTCCCTCCAAAGTGTGAGAGCCAGAGTTGTATCACCATTTTTGAAACAGTTGTCCATTATTATAGTTGAGGCTACAAGATTCCTTTGACTATTTTCATCTGTTAACTTCAGAAGAAGTACTCTAGCTTCCTCTAACAGGCCTTTCTTGCAAAGAGCATGCACTAGAATGTTAAAAGTGACTATATTTGGTTTTACCTTACCATCAGTCATGGTTGACAAAAGATCTAGAGCTTTATCAATATCATTAAAAGCACAATAACCCTTCATCAAAGTGTTGTAAGTAGCAGCATTTGGGGACGGACCCCAACAACACATCTCTCTTACAAGCCATTCTGCCTTCTCGAGTGTACCAACTTTGCAAAATCCATGAACAAGGTAATTATGTGTAACTACATCTGGAACAACTCCTTTATGTATCAATTTGTTCCAAAGGCACAAGGCCACCCCCAACTTACCGTCCAAGCTCAAATTCCTGATTGTATCTATATGTTGAGTGTAACTTGCCTTCAAAGTGTAGTTGTAATGGCCAATATGTGCCCATGACATGTTTTCCCTGAAATTTCATCAAGATGATCATAACTATACAGCCAGTATAAGAACTTAATAAATGTATTTTCAGGATACATCAAATATATCATAAACAACTATCTTTAATGAAAGCAATTGCTAGAGTACATCATCTAAGCAAGAACCATATCTGCTACTTTTGGACCTCTGCAGAAGATCCAACATTAGAACATGATCTGAAGGTCAATAAATATGTAGATTTCATACGACCTAGTGATGTGGATCCCTCTCATATCTCATCCAAACCATCCCTCATTTGTGATAACCTTTGAGAACTTGTGCATCATGTGTTATTTCGTATGTTTTTTTTCATCTTAGACTAGGATTAGAATATTGATTAACATATAATTGTCTCACAATGTGTTCGCATTTACATGTACTCGGTTCACAACGTGAACACTTTTGACATGTTTGTAAAACAAAAATACATGTAAAAAATTTCACATTGTCAACGAATACGTATGATACAAACACATTCTGAAACAAATATACAGGGCCGTCCTTGGGAGAGAGGGGGCCGGGCGGACGCCCATGGCCCACAAGAAATAGGAGTTCTCGATTGATTAAGCCCCTATACACACACAAAGAATGGCTGCCACTTGCTCTCTCTCAAAGCCATTCACTTTTGTCTCACTCACACACACATACTGACATACATATATAATGTTTATAATACACACACAGATACTAAAAAGCCAAAAGTCAAAATAAACAGGCTGTTTTATTCTCTCTCTCAAAACGATTCACTTCTCCCTCACTCCATGTATATTGTACACATGTGTATGTGTACATATATATATATATATATATATATGTCTTAATATTTTCTTAAAATGCTACATTCGGTCATCCAAGTATTTTCTCTAAACCTAATGAGTATATTATATTTCTTTTATTTGTTAGTAGACCATATATATATATATATATATATATATATATATTGTTAGTATATATATTGTAAATGTATATTTTATTTGTTAGCATACATATTTTGTGGATGCATATTTTTGTGATTTATGTTTAGTATGTCCCCCTCGAGGCTTACGCCTTGCCTCGCCAAGGTAAAATGCCTCACCTCACGATTCAGTATTTTTAAACTTTGATGGTTATCAGTCGAGCTTTACAACCCTTAGGTGGAGTGTGGTGTATGAATTCATTGATTTTTTCAAAGAAAACTACTTAATTCGTGTATTTAACTACCATTTAATGATTGTTCTTGTTAACTTGAAGAAGTCAACAATGACAAAAAGTATTGTGAGAAAACACAAGATTACCCTAAAGAACGGAAAGCTAACTTGGAAACTAAAAAATATGGGAAGTATTTCATATGAAAAAAGGGTCCAAGTTCTACCAAATGAAAACACAAATCATGAAGTATAATTTAAAAGAATTTCACTATTCCCTGCTAAGTTTTCTTAGGCCTTTAACACAATCAAGGATACATATACACTCATACAATTACATAGGAAGCTAAAGCCTGCAATTCTGACCTCATAAGTTTCAAGCGATCCAGACTACACTTAAGAATGGCATCCAACACATTGAAGACCACCTCAGGATCACCTCCACCCTCAGAATTTTTATCAGGTGGTGACCAATCTTCTGTTTTCTGGTGATATTCACTTCCACTTGCTGCAATAAGATCTTGAAAACCGTAGTGGAACCGCTCATTGTCCCTAGAAGTCCTACACATGTATTCAATTTGTACTTTAGAGTGATGAAAACACAATTTAAATTCTAATATGCTATACCTCATCACTGTATTATATTTTCTATGACTATATCCTATGCATTTCCATCAAAGTATAGTACATATGTGACAACGATCTATGGTGCACTTACTTCTTTCTCCATAGGGAGTTAGAGAAAAACGACATGAAATCCAATTTTTAACTTTAGAAAGTATATGGACAAGAATTATGCAAACTTACTTAAGATTGGTGGTAACCATGTCATACTAATGTTTCAGTTTTATAAAGCAAATAAATTGGTATCAACATTCTGTCCAGCACAGGTTCCTGTTGCCAACAAAATTCAAACTAGACTTTCTAGCATCTAGTACAACTTCCATTGAAAAAAATGGATACGACTTTGAGGTAAAAACAAACTTCTTTTTCTTCGCTTTATATAGAGCATCTAAGAAAGAGCTAAAACTATACCAAATTATAGTTTAAACACAATTCACATCAATTATCCAACACCAACAAGCAAAATCTTTTGACCATGAAAATCAAATTGTATATTCTGTTAGAATGCAAGTACGTACTGCATGATAAATTTATGATAGAAACATGTTTTAAGAATGATCTGAGTGTCAAAGGCTAAGATATGATTGTGTGTGTTTGTGTGTGTGCCTAAAATCGTCTCATTCCATATAAAGAGCAAGATTTTTATCTTTTGAATGTGATACCTACACATTTAAAATGCATAATTCTTGTCAATTTTGTTGCGGTTTTAACACCTAAATTACCGTATTCATAACCAGAGCCGGCCCTGGCCACGTGCAGCCCATGCAGCCGCACAAGGCATCAAAACCTAAAGGGGCTTCAAGTTGTCATTTATTACTAGTTTTGGGTTTAATAATTTGGGAATTGGACAACTGAGCTTTAACAATAAAAACAGGCCCAAGGCTAGTAGTGATGAATACTGAATGCACATCATTGGAAAAAGTTTGAACGTTGGAAAAGTTTTTGTTTGTATAAAGTTGTTTGTATGAATAAAGTTGTATATATGAATTAATCTGTTTGTATAAGTTGGAAAGTTTTCATTTGGGAGAGTTTTTTCGTAGATGTAAGGAGCGTTTTTTAGTTGGAAATGACATGTTTGGAAAAAAAACTTGACTTTCTATATAAAATTCCCCCTAGGAGCTTACTGGATAAGTCATTTTCTATAAGATTAAGCCACTACGAAACAGTCATGGTTGAGCGAATAAGCTGTTAGTTCCATTAAACTTATTAAGCTGCTAACAGATAGGCTCTTAGCTTTTAGTCGTTAGACCTGTAACTTTTGAGTTTTACTTTTTGCTTACTATGACAGTAATTTGGATATAATTTACTATTTTAGTTAAGAACTAATTATAGTTTTTCTTGTCTTTTAACTCTCATATATTGAAATAAAGTTTCTATTTTGCTAATTTCAATTTGAAAAAGGGAAAACCGGAAAAGAAAGAACCACGACCTTAATCCAAGATTTATTCTTTTATCATTCTACATTTTGTATTCGGGGTTTTGGTTTTTATGCCCCTGATTGTATTTTTTTTATTATAATTAATAAAAGACACTTAGCTTGAATAGATTCTAAACTCTTTAAAAAATCACATATGTCGTTGTTTCATTGGATTAAAGTAATTCGCTTAGGGGCATTTTTTATTATTTCCACAGCCTTGTTCATAACATTCGTAAGCTTCAAAGTAGATACAAATGCTTATAGAGGTCAACAGAATCCATGACTTTTGATGATAATACATGAACTCGATGGACATCGAAATCAAAGTGTAGCTATTTAGGAACCGATAGAGTACTTAAGTTTCGTCAGTTACCTCGTATTGATCAGGTGTGTGCTGGAGCGTTTGCAATAAAACGTGTCTGTAAACATCTCAGATATGCGATCCTTGATAGAATCTAGGGCTTGGAAACTGCTGTTGCATAACCGATAAAATAGAAGATGCGAATCTTCGGTGGCAATCAACAGCTGAATATTTTTGCAAAATTTTATACATGTAAACATTTATGAATCAAACACAGTGAGACAATTGAAGTTAGAAACAGAAGCTACAGCCTAAAGGCATAGGAATTCTGTGTAGATATGATAGTTTTAGGAATTACGCTGGTCATTTTCTGGGTTTCCTCGTAGACTGAGATGGAGGTGAATGTGATTTTCCGGCAATGAAGGTTGAAGACGGCGATGTCAAAGGGGGAGACTTCACTTCCGATTAGGGATCAATGTATCATCTTCGAAAGATTGCCATGGTAAATTCTAGAGCCGATCATTTGCAGGCTTTGACGGACCAGGCCCGGGGTTTCCTCGTAACTTACTCATATCTGTCTTATAAATAGACTCGACCTACCTACGAGTTAAAGGACTTAAAATTCGTGATATTTTTATAAAAAAATAAAACTTACATAAAATCAGAAGATATATAAGGGTTTTTGGGATTGTTTATAAAAATAATTTATTAATTTATTTTAGTGTGATATTGATAATAAGCATTTTTGATTGTTTAGATAAACAATTTATATTGATGTCAAACCGGTAATAAGAAGTTTTTGAAAAAGTTAAAATATTTTAATTTATAATAAGTTGATAAGCATTTTTATAGAAAAACATTAGTTGTTTCAAATAAGCAATCTCAAACACTCCCATAAAATAATTCAAAATACATAACAATTTTTCTAACTTAAAATTTGACATATATACATAACAATATATATAGGGGTCAATTCAAGGGAGAACTGACTAGTTTGTGGTAACCGTGAGATCCAATCTCAACCACAAATCAATAGATAAATTAAAAAATTTATAATTTTGGTAAATTTTAATTAAAATTTTATTGCAAGAACATTTTAGGTATTTTCTCTCCTCTCTTCTTTCTCCGTCCCCGTCTTCCGGCTTCCGGCTACCGTCCTCCAACCACCATCCTCCAGTGATACCACAGTGTGATACTCAAGTACATATAAGATGCATTGTGATACCATTGTGTTACATATCCACGGTGGCCGGAGGCCGGGAGACGGAGAGTGGAGATAGGAGAGAGGAGAGAAAATACCTAAAATGTTCTTGCATTAAAATTTTAATTAAAAATTACCAAAATTATAAATTTTCTAATTTATCTATTGATTTGTGATTGAGATTGGACCTCACGATTACCACAAACTAATTAGTTTTCATATATATATATATATATATATATATACTAGTTGTCTACCCGCGTAATGCGGCGGGATGTAAAAAATTCATTAAGGGTGCGTTTGGTATGCAGATTACATGGAACAAGACGGCAACCAAAACTACAAATCAATCGGTAAAAGGTGCAAATCAAAACTACAAATCAATCGGTGCAAATCAAAACTACAAATCAATCGGCAACCAAATGCAATTATAAAGTTACAGTCAACTTCAACCCTTTGGCAATTTTTCACATCCTATTCATATTACACAACCAATTTGATCCAATTGCAACATGACCCTTAAATAAATATCAAAGGTAAATGTTGAAAACTAACCGAAGGAAAAGACCGAAAAAAAAACTTATATAAACAGATAAACCCTCACCACCAAAAATGAGAAAGAAAACATGACCTAATAACACAGCCTGAAAAAAATTCCACTCATCAAACCCCTCTCAAATCCAACTCTATTGATATGCCGCTTGTTTGTAAGCTTACCTTTTAATCCCGCCGCCAGCCCACGCTTGTTTGTATCATTGCCTGCTGATGTGCTAGAATCGTAAGTGTGCACACAGTGGGCATAAAATCCCCAAAGTGGCGGTGCAAGTGTACGCCGACACTAAGATCGCTTCAAGTAATAAAGTGGTATAGTACCAAGATCGTTTCCACAGGGACCGGACTTACTGAGAATCAGAGACTTTTATGAACTTCTTGAACACTGTTTCGGGTTGAGAAAATATTTGAGTTTTGATTGGTGCAAAGCGTACAAATACGAAATAAACCTTTAATATTAAAAGTTGGGTATGGGTGTAAGCTTTGCTTAAGAATAATATAAGAACGACTTGGTCAGAAACCCATGGGATTTCTATAAGAACTCCTTTCTCTCGAAAGTGAATTCTTATATACTGTGCCCACAGAGTGCCCACAAAGCGTCCAAATTTATCAATCTTAAACCTGCCGATTTAGCTACTAGATAAAAAGATATCTGGTTCCACTAGTCTGAAGATTTATACTCACAACGTATTATAGCATAAACTCGACTAATATCTGAACAAAAGCTAAAAACATGCAAAACCCGCATCTCTGCGTGATTATCAAAGAMTCTCTCGAACCTTTGTGCATCATCTAAGCCGTATTTCAGATCCGCCCATCTCTAGATCAAGGATCTAATATTAACACTTTAAAGTGATCAGCTTATCCGCGTTGAGTTTACGTCCCGACTTAAATGACCAAGCTTAAGAATCAATAAAAATGGCAACACCCAAGTGTGCCCTTAAATCCTTAAGCTTGACTCACACCCACACCCAAGGGGGTGCTTAGCTCATAATGAAATTAGAAAACATAACAGAAATAGAAGAAGAAAGCTGCATACGAAATACTTGAACTGAAGATAAATACTTACTGGTGCCCACAGAGGGCACACAATACAGTGGCAAGAATAAAAGCTGAACTACAAAAATTAAATTACAAACTGAAAATAAACTAGTTCTAATGTTACAAAGCTTTAAAAGGATGCTCCAAGGTGCTGGTGGAAAAGTTGGATTGAGTTGCATGATTTGCTTGAGAGAAGTCTTCAAATATATAGGGGAAATGGTAGGACCCGGGTACTCATTGTTAATTTGATAATGACCACCCATCACCACATGTCTTCTTCAATCTTGACCAAGTCACCTCCTCTTGATAGGTTGCAAAAGGTGAAGGTACAACCAATAAATGTGATGGAAAAGGTGAAGGTACATCCAATAAATGTGAT
>NW_020203312.1:1901-3605 GCF_001531365.2 Cynara cardunculus var. scolymus | reverse complement strand
TCTTTGTAGTGTTGCCGTTAATCAGTAGGGCTTTCGGGTTAGTGTTTTTGGCAATGATAGCGTGTATCCCTCCCCCAAACTTATCCTATACTACAAAAGGGTTTGAAACAAAAGTTCTCATTGATTCACTTTTGAGTACTTGGAAAAAGTTCGTGACCCACTTCTTGGCATAAACTTGCCCTTTGGAATACCGGGCTTTTTATTTTCGTCTTCCAATTTTCCGAAGACCGATTATTTTATTTTATTTTTTGTTTTGTTTTCTTCTCTTTTTTTTTTCTATTTTTTTTTCATACCTCCCAATTTTTCGAAGGTATATATATTTTTTTTCTTTTTGAACACATCCCCCCAAACTTGATAATAACAATGTCCCCATTGTTGCCAAAGGGACCAAAAGGTTACGGGTTGGGTGCAAGGGTTAAAGTGTTTGGGTTTAAAAACAAAAGGAGGGCCTACATCCTTTTAACTTTAGCATTACGAAAAATCATTCAAGGAGCTTGTACCTGAAATGAATATTGGAACTAGACAAAACAAAATGAAATCCAACACCCATGTCATAAATATCCACACAAAAGAAAATGACATTCCGCAAAGCATACACAAAAGACGGAATGAAAATGTATCTGTACCCAAAAGATATATCCAAAAATAATGTTTAAAGAGGTTGGATCAAAAGTTGAGAATTTAACCATTTGTGCCAAACTGCTCACTGTGGGCAAATAGTGGCTGCATCTGCCGCCTCGGAGCTGTGGACAATGGGAGCAGTAACGGAAACAACAACGGCAGGAACGATCGCAGTGGTGGTAGGCAACGTAGCATCAGCAGGAATGTGGGGAGCCGGAGCAAAGGGCGCAACAACAACGGACGTCGGCAAGTGGGCTTGCAATGGTGGGAAGCAACGGACCTTAGGTGGGCAAAGACCGCTCGGGAATCGTGGAAGTTGGGCTGTCAAGAGAGTATCCTGACGCCCATAGAGTTGTCTTTCCACCCGATTCCAGTCTCTAGTGTATGCCCAATAACGTTCACTCTTCTTTTCCAACTCGGAGACTCGGTCCTCAATACCTCCAACCTTTGACAATAGCGCTTCCAATTTCTGATTTGTTTCCTCCCATTGCAATGCCAAAACGGACAGCCAAGTCGCTGACCCGTACCCCGAGCCTAAAGGGTTGCTCGGTGGTGGATCGGATGGGCTGGCCATATCATCTCCGCATCGTGGGATCTCGGCAGTCGGTTTGGTCATGGGGACAGCAGCTGGCGCAGAAACAGGCATGGCAGGCGGCTTGGTGACAGTAGCGGGTGGCTCAGAAACAGCAACAACCTGCGGTTCAGAAACTGCAGCAACATGTGGCTCGGGAAGGACAACCGGTGGTGCATTTTGTTGGACGGTGGATGGCGCCACGGGCTCTTCCATAGTTCTCTCAACCGGGACAGAAGGCTCGAAATGTACATAGGGCCGAGATGCCCAATGCCGGCGGTCAATGGTGTTTTGACCCAACAAAGGAGAGCCTTCAACAATAGAGTTTGCATCATCAGTCGGGACCCGAGCCTTGGCCAAAAGTTTGGTGATTAAGGCCGGAAAGATCAATCGGGAATTTGTCCTTTGCGTGGCGGTCAAGATTGAGGCGTGTATGATCGGGCCAAGGTCGATGGGTAATTCGCGCATTATACAATAAAGAAGGATGCACCTGTCCCTTGAGATAGTACTAT
>NW_020203312.1:0-1581 GCF_001531365.2 Cynara cardunculus var. scolymus | reverse complement strand
GGGAATTGCAAGTGTACCATTCATAATTTAGGCAAAGGAGCACTCCGGCGGTGGGGTGAGTCCAAGGGCCGCATTTAGTTTTGGCCCCGACCAGTCCACTTTCTTACCCCGAATTTGTACCGAAATGCTCGAGGTGGTGCCGACAGCCGCGTAAAATTCAGTAACTAAAGAAACATTGGCACAGGGGCGACCACCAACTTGTCCCATCCCAAAGCGACCAAATGGTGCTGTATTGCCATAAAAGCATTGACCAACCGGGGGTCAAAGGCACGCTCTAAAAGAATTTTATTATTTTTGATCCGATCGTACCTTTCCCGATATGGCATCACCTTTTCTTTCTTTGGCTTTGGTGCTGGCTGTCGTCGTGTCCGTGCTGCTGCCTTCCTCTTTTTCGAAKGCTTGGGCTTGGCGACCACAAAATCATCATCATCAGGAATGTCTTCATCTAAATCCTCCTGCTCTTCTTCTTCTGGAATTTCCTCCACAAGATCCGCCTGGTCATCGTCTTCCTCGGCCACATCATCATCATTGGCCAAGTCATGTGCCATTTCATCTTCATAATCGCTATCCTCAGAAATGGGCTTGGTTACTGGTTGAGGAATGGCAGATTCGGAATTGGAACTCACAATACTTCCCGAGGATGCGTCAGTGCTCATAGTCTGCCCACTGGGGGCAGTGACGAGGAGTTTCTCACTAGGAAGTGTAGTCACGGGTTGAGTCACAGGGGGTTGTGGTGGTAAGTCTTCAGGAACAGAAAAGGGAAATAAATCTTTAGGATTATTAGAGGTAGTGGCTTCAAAGTCGAAAATGAACTCCTCCCCTAATGTATTTAGGTCGAAATCGTGGATGGTGGGTGGGCCGAGTGGTGTCGAGGGAAGGGCAATAGGGGGCGGTTGAGTGGGTGGTTGGTTAATCGGTAGTGGGAGGGGGTTAGATAGAGGGGTGATAGAGGGTGGATTGGTTAGGGCTAGAAAGAGGGGTCGTGGTGTTGGTGTGGGTGTGAGTAAGGTCACGGCGGCCGGCGGTCGCACAGAAGACGAACCGGCGCCGGTGGTTAGGTTAGTGTGTATAATGGTGGAGGGGGTGAAAATGGTGGAAAATAGGGGAGGAGTAGGAGTGATACATACCAGGGTAACGACAGCGTGATACTCGTCGTAATCAACTCTCACGGCGGAGGTTTGACCGGCGATGGTGGTGGATGGTTCCTGTACTGGCGGAGCGAATGCGATGGGGTCCGGTGAGAGAGGCGTTGATGGATGCATCGTCGGAACAAGAGTGTCGCCGGTTGTCGTCCGACGAGATGGCCGGCGAGCAGGTGGTCGAAGTGGTGGTCGAAGTGTGGGTCGGCCGGTTGGATTATTTCTCGTCCTAGCCATGAAAAAGGAAGAAGATGAATAGTGAGAAAAAAAAATGAAGTCTTCTTTTTCCCCCCCTTTTTCATAGGTAACCGATGAGATAAGCATAGGAAACCACCCACATCTGCATGCAAGTGTCCTTGAAAGTACATGTGATTTGAAAAAACTATGATGGTACTAGTCAAGTCCTTACACAAGCCACTATTTTCAGAAAGACCATCATTAC
>NW_020203311.1:20232-22030 GCF_001531365.2 Cynara cardunculus var. scolymus | reverse complement strand
ACTTCTTCAGTTCATCTTCTAGCTCTGGATTGTTTCATAAAACTTTTTCAAGTTTATTATTAGCTTTAAAAATAAAGCTAACAAATTCTCTAAGTATCTTAAACCAGAGCCTCTTGTTCTAAAGACCAGAGCCTCTGGCCATATAGAATGATTTAGATTTATTGGCAAAATTTCATCTTTGAAACCAGAGCCCCTCTGGTTCTATTGGTAACCAGAGCCCCTCTGGTTCAAAGCAAAGACTTGGTAATTTTAACCAAGTCCTTCCTTTTCTCCCACCCAGAACCTCTGGTTATAAAGACCAGCACCTCTGGATTCCAACATATTGAGATATCAATGTCTCAATCCTTGGATTCTCGCATTCTCTCATCATTTCTTTCTACTTAACCAACCAGAGCCTCTGGTTCTAAAGACCAGAGCCTCTGGTTCCCACCTTTACTTGTTATATATTATTTTCTTTACCACCAGAGCCTCTGGTTCTAAAGACCAGAGCCTCTGGCTTAAGATTCTTTGAAAGCAAGTCTTAACCATTTCCTTTCCAACTCCCTTTCATATTGTTTTTCAACCAGAGCCTTTGGTTCTAAAGACCAGAGCCTCTGGACCCCATCCATCGCTTTTGAATCTTATTTTTTCCTTCCCCTTTGAAACCGGAGCCCCTCTGGTCCTCGCTCACTAAAATCATTTATATGACTGTCCATTCACCTAGAGCCTCTGGTTTCCACCCTACTTGCATTATATTCTGTTCTCACAACCAGAGCCTCTGGCTTTAGATTCTTTGCAAGCTTTATCTTAATCATTCCATCTCATACTCAATTTCATCATTAAACCAGAGCCTTTGGTTCCAAAGACCAGAGCCTCTGCTTTCCTTCGCTTGCTATACATTCTTTTTCTCAACCAGAGCCTCTGGTTTTAAAGACCAGAGCCTCTGGCCTTGATTTCTTTGATAGCAAAGTCTTCATCATTTCATTTCATACTTCATTTAATCATCCTTCACAACTAGAGCCTCTGGTTCTAAAGACCAGAGCCTCTGGATTCAAAGTCTTTGCAACTAGAGCCCCTCTTGTCTCAAAGACTCATTCCTTTTCATACTTAACCATATTTCATTTTTTTTCTCTCATCCTTCACAACCAGAGCCTCTGGTTCTAAATACCAGAGCCTCTGGATTCAAAGTCTTTGCAACCAGAGCCCCTCTGGTCTCAAAGACTCTTCCTTTCCTTAACCATATTTCATTTTTTTCTCTCATCCTTCACAACCAGAGCCTCTGGTTCTAAAGACCAGAGCCTCTGGATTCAAAGTCTTTGCAACGAGAGCCTCTCTGGTCTCAAAGACTCGTTGCTCTTCATACTTAGCCATATTTCATATTATTTTTCTTCATTCACAACCAGAGCCTCTGGTTCTAAAGACCAGAGCCTCTTGATTCAACGTCTTTGCAACCAGAGCCCCTCTGGTCTCAAAGACATTCTTTTTCATACTTAACCAATTTTGTTCATTGAAACTCATCATCCTTCACAACCAGAGCCTCTGGTTCTAAAGACCAGAGCCTCTGGACTTCAAATCCTTTGCAACCAGAACCCCTCTGGTCTCAAGATTCATTCATTTTCTTATCCATTCTTTTTCATCACCTTTCACAACCAGCGCCTCTGGTTGTATAGACCAGAGCCTCTGGTCATCCAAAAATCTAAACTCGTTATTGTTTCTAGGGCGAGTTTTTACATTTCACTTCATATATGCATGCATCCTTTGAGGGGGAGCAAAAGTTTACTTTTGTAAACTTGCATTTTCCATCCAGAGCCTCTGGTTC
>NW_020203311.1:18231-19567 GCF_001531365.2 Cynara cardunculus var. scolymus | reverse complement strand
CACTCAAGATATCATGCCCAACCAGAACTCCTTTTTGAATACCATATATATTGAATACCATGAGATGTAATGATCTTAAGTTATCAACTTTGTGTGATGTGAGGACTTAGAATTATTACTCTTATTGATATGATAACAATGTTGTTATGATGAGGATAAAATTGTTTATAACCAGAGAGGCCTTAATTGGTTGTGTTTTGAGTTAATAATGTTTTTGGGTTGATCTGGATGTTATACTTCGAGTTATTTCAATAAAATACAGGTTTGATGAGGAACCAGAGGGGATCTGGTTGGTCTTCATGACTAACCAGAAGGCATCTGATTGTGAAGGAAAAATCCAAGTTTTTTTTTCAAATGTTTTCATATGTGCTATACAGAGGCTATATATCATCGAATTTAATGACAAGTCCAAGCTCTGTATTCGAGCTCTATATTCGAGCTCTGTATCTAGGCTCTTAGTTCCAATTACAACTTCTATAGTTAAAATCTTTTCAACTTAATCTTTTCCAACCTTTGGTAGAGGACCAGAGAGGCTTTGGTTAACTTCCATATTTAACCAGAGGGCCTCTAGTTAACTTTCAAATATAAGTTCTTATTTTCATAAGCATTAGTTAAGATAAACCAAAGGCTCTGGTCCTCCAAAGGGCCTCTAGTCGGTGATGCATCCTTAGGGACTAAAATTGTAAATACCTAAGGGTATAAATAGTTTTCTTGTTTTTCTGTTAATGAACACACTCAAATTTTCAAGAACAGTATTGTAAAATTCCTCTCATTGATATGCAAGATTATTTTTCCATAATTCTTGAATTGTTATCTCTAGATTGTTGTTCTATTCATTCAAAGTGGAATTAACAATTGGTATCAGAGCAGAAGATCAAGAATTGAAGTTGTTTCAGAATCGTAATAGGAAGATGTCGACTATGTGTTTTTGAGTTTGAAATTTGATATCAATTTAGACAATTTTTGGTCGTTATACAAGAATTAAAGTTGTTTGGCATTGAATTTCTAGCTTCATATTTAAATTTTTTCAAAGAATTTATATAAGCTTTTTGAGTAGAAAATCAGAATATGAAGTGAAAACTCAAGATCAAAAAATTTGTCGCATAGTGTATATGCAAAGTTATTGCATTACGTATATTCAAGGTTATCAAATCAATTACATGCGATAAGATGATGTTATCACATTAAGAAGGGAAATGAACAGTAGTTATCTCATCCTTAAGACCCGATAACCAAGAGTTATTGCATCCTTAAGACCCGACAACCAAGAGTCATTGCATCCTTAAGACCCGACAACCAAGAGTCATTGCATCCTTAAGACCCGACAACCAAGAGT
>NW_020203311.1:15177-18156 GCF_001531365.2 Cynara cardunculus var. scolymus | reverse complement strand
ATTGCATCCTTAAGACCCGACAACCAAGAGTCATTGCATCCTTAAGACCCGACAACCAAGAGTCATTGCATCCTTAAGACCCGACAACCAAGAGTCATTGCATCCTTAAGACCCGACAACCAAGGGTTATCGCATCCTTAAGACCTGATAATCAGAGTTTATCGCATTTGTTGGGTCCGACAAGTTACTGTTCAAGCTTAGTTGGATGCGATAAGTTAAGTTTATCGCATTAGTTTAATGTGACAAGTTACTGTTCAAGCTTAGTTGGATGTGATAAGTTGAGTTTATCGCAATAGTTTAATGCGACAAGTTGTTCAAGTTGGGTCCAACAAATTTGTTCAAGTTGGGTGCGACAAGGTGTTCAAGTTCAAGTTTGGTGCGATAAGTTGGTTAAATTCATGTTTGGTGCGGTAAGTTGTTCAAATTCAAGTTGGTGTGACAATTTGTTGAAGTTCGAATTCAGAAATAGTTCAAGATCTAGTAGGTTGGGTAGCTTTTGCTATCTTTTCTTCCATTTTTCTTTTTTATGCTCCTAATGTTTTGGGGTTGTTGTTCTACAATCATTTGAAGATATAGAACAATGTCTAATCCAGTTTATGATTTTTAAAGGTAGATTTCTAACATGAATGACTAGATTGCAGGTTTTGAATCAAGACAGACCAACAATATGAATGTTATTCAGAAGCGGTTAATAGAGAAAATGTATCTTTAAAAGATGTTGATAAATCTGAAAGAGAAAGAAAACTTTTGGAAAAAGAAAATCTCAAGCTTACGAAAAGGATATTTGATAATGAGAATGATTTTGAGAAAGATAGAAAAATACTTTTACACTTCAACTCATAATTGTAAAATTCCTCTCATCAATATAAAAGTCAATTTCCTTAAATCTTTAATTGCTATCTCTAGATTGTTGTTTTATTCATTCAAACCGGAATTAACAAGACTGCCTATTGACAAGAAGAAAAACCACACCAAACAATAGTAATAAAATCGATAAATTGAGAATATAACGAAGCAGGATCGAAGGTTCAAGTTTTCGGATTTATAATTGCACTGCATCGCACGGGCACACAACTATTATATATATACTAGGTTCGAACCCGTGTATTACACGGGTTAATTTACAAAAATAAAACAAAAATGATATGTATTTTATAAAGAATTAATAATCAGAGTTAATTTCTAAGGTTAGACGAAGGTACAAGTCTGAATAAATTTTTCGTAGAAAGAGGCTCTGCGTTGTAGCTCTGCATGAGGCACAAAATCAGGCATAGAGGCGCTGCGTAGTACTTGCAGTGCCTTTATAAAGCTCTGTATGAAACACGGAGTGAGGCTCAGAGGCTCTGCGTAGTACATACAGAGCCTCTCTGATGCTCTGAATGAAGCACGAAGTGAGGCTCAAAGGAGCTGCGTAGTACATACAGAGCCTCTATGGCCGGATAATTATAATGCAGAACATAAATAAAAAATGACCCCCTAAAGAATTAATAATAATATGAGTAAATATGAGAAACTTGTAAAACAAAATTTATAACAGAACATAAATGAAACAAACGAAAGGTAAATAAATAAAATATTAATATAATAAATTTAATTTTGGACATAAAGGGTAATTTAAATATAAATTTCCTAATAGGCACTCGAGTGGAAATCGGCCTGAAGGATCGACAAATTAAATGGTTATTCCTAAGCCTGTGGGGGGAAAGCACGTGGTTTGATATGCTTTGCATCCCGCCTCGTAAATAACTATTTTCTTGAAAAAGTCAAGCCTGAAGTCCTTCTCCATAGTTAAAGTCAAGGTTATTTAGAGTCACACGTCTGAATGATCCTTCTGTAAACATAGGTTCTGCGGTGTAGATGCAGAGCCTTTGTGTCGGTCTACATGAAGCAAGGAACCAAGGTCAGATACTATGTCGAGCCTCCATGAAGCTCTATATGAAGCACGAAGTCATGCTGAGAGGCTCTGCCTAGTACATGCAAAGAAAGAGCTGTTACTAATGAGTTAAGGTTGGCATATACGTCGTCCTGTATTTCGATGATCATAAAGACTCCTAAATGAAGACGAACAATCTGGCCACAAGTGTGAAGTTATTTTCTAGTGTTAATTGCTAAGGTTAGTCAAAGCTACAAGTTTGTATATATCTTCCGTAGACAGAGGCTCTGCGTTGTAGACGCAGAGCTGCTGTATATCTCTGCATGAAGCACGAAATCAGGCATAGAGGCGTTGCATAGCTTCTGTAGTACCTCTATAAAGCTCTGTACAAAACACGGAGTGTCACACCCCGCTAAAGTGAAAACACGAAGTGTAACAGCGGAAGGGTTTGACAGCACAAAGTAGAAGACAACATCAACCATAGTAAAGAAGATAGTTCGAAAGTGTACAACGATACAAAATTACAACATTTCAAAAGGGAAATAACATGATTGCCAACACAAAAATAAATTAACGATATGCAGCCACACGATGCTTTCCTATATGCCAAGCTTAATGAAGAACACCTGAAAAGCATGCCAAAGAAAGAGGTCAACTACTGAAATAGTTGGTGAGTTCACAGGGTTTTTTTTAAAAAAAAGTTTAACTTGCAAAGCGGTTTAATCCACAAAAGGGAAAGGTACTCGGTAGTATGTAAAACACTAGGTAAAATTGTATGCTCAGATGCAAAAGCCACGAGCCCACTACCAAAACCTAATGACAGCACCCCATGACTACATGTTCTATCGCCAACATGAGTACTATGTTCTCACGTCCTACCTCAGCGGTCAAATAAATCCACATGTGTAAGACTTTTATATAATTCTCGGGTCGTACCTCAGCAGGTGAAATAAATCCACAAGTGTAAGACCCGTTTTGGTAATATGCACTTCTAACTCGTCAGTCAAAAGTGGGCTTGTAAAACCAAATAGCGCTATCCATAATTACCAACAGTTCATATAATGAATTAATAGGTAGTGTAAAGGGAAAACGGGGATTTAAGAGCG
>NW_020203311.1:3920-11712 GCF_001531365.2 Cynara cardunculus var. scolymus | reverse complement strand
TATATGAAACCACTTGGGTCTAAAAAATAACTCAATGAACAAGGCTCCAGAAGAAGAATCAAGTCATTTGACTAAGTATTTTTCAAGATATGATCCAATGAAGTTCATGCATGAAATCTGCCAGAAACCAAAAATTCTTAACTCATGGAAAATGAGTGTTTTGACTCTTCATTTTCGCTTATAAATTTGATTCTTCTTTTATACACTTATTTATCATCTTTGTACCATATATTTTTGAATCAAAAATCATCTTTTAACTTTTATGATGACATGCATGAACTCAAACATCTCATATTATAGAAAAATCTATATGCATGACATCAAAACTTTGTTTTCTTGAGTTCTAGTTGTACGTATCATGGATTATCACCATTTGCTTGACATTATACATGTCATTGGTGATTAATCTACCATTTAAAGACTCATGAAAGTACTGTATTTCAGAAATAAAAAGATTGATGAAGAAAAAGTAGGAGAAATTGCAAGAAAACGAAGGGAGTGAAAGAGAACACGAGAGTGATGAACTTACCCACACTAGAGATGATGTCTACCCACAAAAACCAAATTTTTGTGGTGTGTTTAGGTTGAATTCAGACACAAAGGATAGAGAAGAGAGAGAGAGAGAGAGAGAGAGAGAGAGAGAGAGAAAAGTTCGGTTCATGAGATAACAAGGGAGAAAGGGAAATGATTTTAAAGTCTTATGGGGTATTTAAAGGGGGTCCAGAGGTTTAAAGGGGGGGGGGGATATGGACGGCCAAAGAGGGGGAAGGGGGGAAGGTTTGATTTTTGGGAAAGGAAAGTAATAATGAGGTTTAAAAGTTTGAAAATAATTAGGTGGTTTAATTGAATAAATTTTTTTAAAAGATTCAAATTAAATAAATTTTTAGAAGGATAATTAATCAATTTTAAGACCCTCTATAAATGATTTTTTTAATCTAGATAAAAAAATAATTGAGACATGTTACTTGAATAGGCATCTTATGAACTGATTAAGCAATTCACTCTCCTAAGAGCAAAATAGGCAAAATTTCTAGATTAAATTTTTTTTTTCTAGTGGAGCCATGACTTAGCTTCTTTAGACGGACATATACTCACCAATGTGAGATGCCTATGACCAGAACTGACCTGAATTTATTTCGTCGGATGCCACAGTCTCCCCCGGTCGGAAGAATTTCGTCCCGAAATTCAATGGTTACCTAATGTGACTCCATCCTGAGCAGAGAGGTGAGGATACTTGCGCCTCATATAATCCTCATATTCCCAAGAATATTCAGGTCCATGCCTCGATTTCCAACGAACCTTCGGAATCGGAATTTTTCTTCGCTTTAACTACTTAACTTCTCTGTCGAGGATCTCAATGGGTTCTTCTATGAAGTGCAACCGATCATCAATMTGAAYATCTTCTAGGGGCATGATCAATGAGTCGTCGGCCAAGCATTTCTTAAGATTGGACACATGGAACGTATTATGAATGGCGCTTAATTCCTGGGGTAGCTTTAGTTTGTATGCCACTGGACCAAATTCTTTTGGTGATCTCGAATGGTCCAATATACGTAGGGCTTAACTTCCCCTTTTTCCCAAACCGCACTAACCCTTTCCACGATGATACCATCAAAAGCACTTTATCCCCAATCTGAAACTCAAGAGGCTTCCTCCGGCTATCCGCATAACTTTTTTGATGATCCCTGGCAGCCTTAAGTCTTTCTCTGATTATTGATATCTTATAAGTAGTTTCCTGCACAATGTCTGGTCCCGTTAGCTGACTATCCCCATTCTCCAACTAACTAAGTGGTGATCGACACTTACGCCCGTATAAGGCTTCATATGGCGCGCATTGAATACTAGTGTGATAGCTGTTGTTGTAAGAGAACTCTACCAATGGTAAATGAATGTCCCAACTTCCTCCAAAATCGATCACGCATGCTCAAAGCATATCTTCCAAAGTCTGGATTGTGCGTTCACCCTGCCCGTCCGTTTGAGGATGATAGGCGGTGCTCAAATTCAGCTATGTACCCAGCGCCTTCTGAAGTGATTGCCAAAACCATGATGTGAAGCGGCTATCTCTATCCGAGATAATAGAAATAGGTACTCCGTGTTTTGCAACAATTTCGTTAACGTAGATTTGAGCAAGCTTCATCAGTTTAAAATCTTTACGAATAGGAAGGAAATGTGCGGATTTTGTCAGTCGATCCACTATTACCCAAATCGCGTCATGACCTTTAGCAGTTCTAGGCAATTTGGTGATAATATCCATGGAGATTTGTTCCCATTTCCATTGTGGGATATCGGGTTGTTGTAACAATTCGGATGGTTTCTGATATTCTGCCTTGACCCTTGAGCAAGTAAAACATTTCCCAACATACAAAGCTATAACCTTTTTGATTCCTGGCCACCAATAGTACTCTCTCAGATCCTTATACATCTTTTCCGCCCCTGGTTGAATCGAATACCTAGATCTATTGGCTTCCTCCAAAACTAACTCCCGTAGGTTGTTAATCTTCGGAATCCAAACTCTGACCTTGAAGTAACGCACTCCATCTGACTTAGTCCTAAATTTATGCTCCAGATTATGCAGGGTCTCGCTCTTCAAATTTTCAGCCTTCACCGCTTCATCGTGAGCTTCAAGAATTCGAGTCTTCAAACTCGTCTGGACAAGCGTTCCCAAAGCTCGTACTTGAGAGGGTTTTATAATCGCTGAGCAACTCCACTCATCTTCTCTGTCTCATATTGAGCATCTTCTGATCAAGGATATGCTGGAGACTTTTGTGATCGGTAAAAACAGTATACTTAGTACCGTACAAATAATGCCTCCATATTTTGAGAGCGAAAACCACAGCTCCTAGCTCCAGGTCATGAGTGGTATARTYCTTCTCATGGGCTTTGAGTTGCCTCGAAGCGTATGCTATAACCTTGTCCTTCTGCATCAATACGCAACCCAAACCTTGGCGGGATGCGTCGCAATATACTACAAAGTTTTCGGTTTCTTCTAGCAAAGCCAGGATTGGCGCGTTGCATAGCTTATGCTTTAGAAGTTGGAATGCGTCCTCTTGGGGTTTTCCCCAAAAAAATTTCTTACCTTTATGGATCAATGCTCTTAATGGTTGGGCAATCGTTGAGAAGCTCTCTATAAATCGTCGATAATAACCCGCCAAACCCAGAAATTGACGAATTTTTGTCGGGGTCTTTGGTGCTTCCCTCTTCTTTATGGCCGCAACCTTAGCCGAATCCACATGAATTCCTTTTTCGCTAATCACATGACCGAGAAAATGTACCTCCCGAATCCAAAATTCACACTTTGAAAATTTAGCGTACAATTCTTGCTCCTTGAGCAATTCTAACATCATCTTCAGAAGTTGCTCGTGATCTACCCTACTCTGTGAATAAATCAGGATAGCATCAATGAATACGATCACAAACTTGTCTAGATATGGTCTACAGATCCTATTCATTAAATTCATAAATACCGTCAGCGTATTGGTCAGACCGAAGGGCATAACTAGAAATTTGTAGTGCCCATATCGAGTCCTAAAGGCCGTGTTAGGGACGTCCTCCTCACGAACTCTTAGCTGATGGTACCCCGACCGAAGGTCAATCTTAGAGAAATAACATGCG
The DNA here is from genome assembly GCF_001531365.2 of Cynara cardunculus var. scolymus. Classification (NCBI taxonomy): domain Eukaryota; kingdom Viridiplantae; phylum Streptophyta; class Magnoliopsida; order Asterales; family Asteraceae; genus Cynara; species Cynara cardunculus. Next base: position 8,100 of record NW_020203311.1, on the reverse strand, counting down.
CCTTGCAACTGATCGAACAGATCATCAACTCGGGGGAGGGAATATCGATTCTTGATTGTCAACTTGTTTAACTCCCTGTAATCTATGTACATTCGAAACGACCCATCCTTCTTTTTAACGAACAGGACTAGACTTCCCCAAGGTGAAGAGCTTGGCTGGATGAATTCTTTGTCCAGAAGTTCCTGAAGTTGACTGACAGCTCTTGCATCTCGACCGGTGTTAAGCGATATGGAGCTTTAGCAACAGGCGCTGCCCCGGGAACTAGGTCAATTCGGAATTCGACCTGTCTAGATGGAGGAAGTCCTGACAAATCATCCGAAAATACTTCTGGATAATTTCTCACCACAGGAATATCCTGAATATGCTTTTCCTCAGATTTCCTTCTGGATACATGAACCAAGAATGCAATGCACTTCTTCCTCATATACTTGCAAATTGTGTGTCCACAATCAATCAATCTTCAAGAATCTTCAGATTAACAATGGCATATCTATGAATAAGCTTGTAAGAACTCTTGAGAGAATAGAAAGAGAAAGTCAACTATTAATCTTTGGTCAAACCTCTATTACGTAAAATATATTTTACAATGAGCTCCTACAAACAATTACAAGACTAACACCCTATTTATAAGGTCAAACAATAAAAACCTAGTCATAGTCAAACCTTACATACAAAGTCAAACACGATGTCTATTTTAATTATAGACAATAGTAACTTTCAAGACGAATATAATTTTACACTGACTTTCAGTCCTAACATTCTCCCCCTTTGTATTCAGACTGAAAGAATTTGCACGCGTTGAATCTCGTTTGAACTTCGTCTCTTTATGCTCTCTATGACTTCTTCAGAAACATCAAAACAATCTTCACTTGAAATCTTCAGTCAATTATCTATTAAGAAAGATTTTCTAACATTTTCCCCCTCGAATGTAGAACCATGATGATCTTCTCTTTTGACAATGTAGAACAGTAATCATAAAAAAATGTATAAGATGTGATCTTCAAAGAATCTTCAGACAACAAATCCCAAACTTTTTCTTTGGTAAACTTTTGAAACAGTGATCTTCTCATTGAAAAACTCTCAGTCGTTGTAGCACAGAAATAATCTTTCTGTAATTATCTCCAGTCGCACTTCTTTTGAGTCTTTTGCTAAATTTGAAGTTACTCCCCATTGATCTTTACATCAGATTCCCTTTATAATGTTTGGAATTGGACATTTCATTCATTATTACATACTCCCCCTTATGATGAAATAAGAATCATTCCATCATACACAAAAATGAATGAAATCCTCCGCGTAAGCCGTCAATTCATTAAGTAGTAAGTAGATCTTTGAAAATCCACTTATTTAATCTTTCAGATTAAGGGAATGGGAAGATAACAACCAATTTCAACRTATGAAATTGTTTTCAATCTTATAAAAAGATTGGCCTGTGAGTATAACAAATATACTCAGTACAACGAATGTACTGTATATATGAGGCTTTTTGAGGCTCATCTCACCAGGTCTTCCATTCAATCATCGATAGCTTAATAAAAGCATATCTATGAATGTTTTGGMAAAATAACATATAAAATGCTAAATCTGTGTAGTGTAGAAAGATAAAGCAACATATGCTTCTGATTAGGCTAAAAAAGATAAACCGTGTGGACTACACAAATTTATCAGACTTAATTAGTGATCAAGAACACTTGAAGGGGGGACATATATCCTTCTGATTCAATATCAAATTTCTCCGAATGAGAAATTGATAGATGATGAGCTGCGTGCCCCAAGTGTTATTGAAACACTTATCTGTTAAGAGATAAATGAGTAGTTGGTGGGGTTGTGACAAGAATTGGCCTGGGCTTTGCCTTTTTCAATATTAGTCTACAAATAATTGAAAACTAATATATTGTGTGGTATGCCCAGATTTTAGAAGTTTGGAACAGGATTCTTATATTCTTTTAATCCTGACACAACTCTCATCAATTCTTTTAGCTCACAACAACTACCCCTCTCATTTTCATTTTAGTCTCAGCACACAAACCCTTTTGTATATAAAGCTCACTCACATATGGTTGTCCTCATGGGTAGGTTTATCGGTTATGACATTCCATTGAGGTATTTCTGATAAGCACTCAGTCCCTCCTATAAATTTATAGTTATGCACATTTGATCACACGAGTTGATCAAAAATAATATTGCATATAAAGCACAAAGTGTTGGGACTTTCGCCTCATCGTTCCCTTGAGCCGGTCAAATCCGCGATTCCTAAACCCAACGCTCCTGTAGCAATGCAGAAGCATCCCACATCGATGAGGCTAGGGGGATTCGTCTTCCTTATAAGGAAGGGGGGATCTTACTCCTACCAGTGATGCGTTTTAAAGCCGTTAGGGGTTGTTGCCGGGAGGGGCAGCCCAAAGCGGACAATATCATGTGGACGGTTCCCTTGTATCGGTCCAACAATTGGTATCAGAGCTAGGGCCGCACCAATGTGGGGGGGGGGAATGTTGGCACTTTCGCCTCATCGTTCCCTCGAGCCGATCAAATCCACGATTCTTAAACCCAACGCTCCTGTAGCAATGCAGAAGCATCCCACATCGGTGAGGCTAGGGGCATTCGTCTTCCTTATAAGGAAGGGGGATCTTACTCCTACCAGTGACGCGTTTTAAAGCCGTGAGGGGTTGTTGCCGGGAGGGGCAGCCCAAAGCGGACAATATCATGTGGACGGTTCCCTAGTATCGGTCCAACACAAAGATCAGATAAAATTGACCAAAAAATTTAGCTTTAAGCACAATGAATGAAAGAATGATGCGACAACGATCAGATTATTCGGTATATAAAGCACAACGATCATATAAAATGAGAGAGATGAATGAAGATCTATAAGAACATGTTTACAGATTTCGATATTAAAAAAATGAATTGTATATCAATCAAAGTAAAAAAATATCAGAAAACAAACTTTGAATACAAACGAGCGTATTATCACCGAAAATGATTTTCTTATAAGAGACGTGATAATAACAGTTTGAAGAATAGCTGAAACAGGTATTGGAGTTATGTACGACGAGAAATTACACAAGTAAAATCTCAGGAAATACTTGTTCAGAGAATGTATTCGTTTCCAAAAATTTATTCACTTCCAGAAAACATTTATTTAAAAAAAACTTCTAGAGACTCCCCCTAGAAAGTTGATTTCAGAAATGTTTCAGTTAAGCTCAAAACTAAAAATGAAACATTTTAAGCATGGGTTCTAAACTGAGTGTTTAGAAGCCTTTTTGGAACATATTACAACTCCCCCCTACATTGGTGTATCACTGATATGATATTATGATCAGCACAAAATTGACACACCTGCAAAACCAGATTAAGTAGATTTTGGTACCCAAATGAATTTGGGTCCTATTATGTTAGTATCGGGTTGGAGTATGTTGTAACTTCCAAACCATTTATTATTATTAGATATATTCTTTTTAGCACTGTGAACAGAATGATCAGGAATAAAATATGATCCATATCAGTAATTGTGATCATACCTGTTCTTACCTTTCGAACTATTCTGATATATTTTGTTTGTACTCCATCTGTTATATATCTTCTTGTTCACAAAATCTGTTGATTTACATGTGGAACACTTGATCCTTTTTCTTACTAAGATTTATCAAGTCATAATTGGATCTCACAAAACAAGGAAGATTATTAGTAGCAACAGGAGTACGAGTTGAAACAGATTCAGATTACTAACCGAAATGCTTTTAATTTTAGAAGAATAATTGGGTGATCCAATGACGTACCTTTGATAATACTGATTAGAAGAATGAGAATAGTTCGGGCTGCTAGAATAACTGTTCGATTTGGAACAGTCATAGAAGCTGGTTTTACATTGTGATGGAGAACCAATTAAGCTTTGTGCACAAGAAAAGTCTTTGACTTTTTGTAAAAATTGGTCTCTTTAATCAGTAACTAAATCAAATTTAATATTAAGTTCAGTTCTCATCTTCATCTCAGTTTCAAGGTTGATAAGTCCAGATTTCATACGAATCTTGAAGAAATCTTCATCAAATCTCAAGAACAAATAYGAATTYAAKATAGATTGGAGAGAGAGAATTACTTTGCTGTCAAATCACCTTTTCTCTGATTAATGATGTAATCAATGTGTAATTACAATTACAAAGGAAAGACTATTTATACTAAG
>NW_020203311.1:0-1185 GCF_001531365.2 Cynara cardunculus var. scolymus | reverse complement strand
GGGTGCCCGGCTAACTGTTTCGGTTTGGATAGGAGCTTGTACTTCTTTTTCTGCTCCACTCACACCCTCTCCATGTTCTTTTTCTTCCCGTTCTCTCAAGCTCTCTTGATTTTCAACTTCAACTCCCTCATCTCCTCCTCCAGTAGACATATCCTGAAGTATTCGATCATAGTCATCAACATTAAAGGATAATGAYCGTAGACTGGGACAAGTTTGTTGAGTTGCATATTCAGGGAAGATTGTGGCAATATCATCAGCAAAAGTATCAATATGCCCAGTTGTCGCATCATCATCATTATCATCATCACCAGAATCTGCTCTTTTATCTGATTCAGTAGCTTCTGAAGAAGGAGAAGCTCTGGCAGTTAAAGTGTGTTGCTGATCAGAAGCTCCCCGCACCAATTCACCCCTCTCAATTACATTTTCTCTCAGCTCACTACCCTGTTCAGGTACCCCTTGTGCCTGAACTCTCTTTTCTACTTCTACATCTCTCTCAGCTGAGGCATRGGGTGATCCTTGGGCAAGTTCTACCGGTTCTGGTTGAACTATCGGATCTATCACTCTCCTATAGTCTATAACACACTTAGCATTCTGATCAGCAAAAGCAATCAACTCTGATGGCATAGGCATAATAGATTCCATGTCTTCAACTTTCGTATGTTGTCGAATTCTGGTCATGACAAATGCTGGCCCTTTTTCAGAATGTATTCTGGCCGGAATATTCTCATTCGCATCCATCATAGCTTTAATAATCATTTGCAGAAATCGTTGAAAAGGCACAAACTTTCTTGCCTTGGACAAGAATCTCATAGCATTAACCAACTCTAACAATTCATTCCAAATAACTAATGCATAGTCATAGTGTCGAGAAAACACTATGCCATGGAAAGTTTTTAAGAATGTGCTACTGCAAGTGTCAATTCCTTGAGTTTTTGAGGTTAAGCACCAATTTAGGATCGAGAACAGTAGATGCCATATCGACGGTAGAAAGCGTCTTTTGAATTGAGCAGGAGTATTCAGTGTTGCAGAATATCCTAATCGTTTGATATCAAGACATAGCTGTTCATCTGATACAAAGTCGACAAATCCATTTGGTCCGGAAGTAGGAAGGTGAAGTATTCCTCTTAGACGTCTCAGTGTTAAACGGCTAACATACTCATCGACCTCTCCTTGAATATATAGTGC
>NW_020203310.1:0-21392 GCF_001531365.2 Cynara cardunculus var. scolymus | reverse complement strand
GAGTTTCAATCATTTTTTAGTACAACATAATAAGAAAGACAAGATTAACCGAGGTTRTTCAAACAAGCATAAGACAACTAAAAGGTATTACCGTAGCAATTGGGGTTATGGATTTTCAGTTTATGGGGGGTAGTATGGGACCCGTAGTCGGGGAGAAAATTWCCMGTTTGATTGAATACGCGAAGTTGGGATCATAAAAATTAGTTGAGAAATTGTAAAATTGGATTTTACTGACAATGCAGCTCCCATACTTTGCTAATGTATAACTCACAAACTGTAAGTCGTAATAAGCTCGTATCTTGCAACAACTTTCATGAAGGGTCGAAAGTCAGTTATGACTTTAATTGGCTCGAAACAGTGTGTTTTCGAGGTTGTTTACACTGTATTTGGGATTAATTTGTTTTTTTTTGTAAAATTCGTATAAAATATATGGATAATCAAAATGAGGTGAGTAGATTCATATATCAAAAGTAATACTGATTCTTATGAATTTAATATATAAATGTGATCATCGATTCATTTAACTAACTTCAATAATTTAAAAAAAATTATCGTCATCGCGCAACGCGCGATATCAAACACTAGTTTACTAATAAGCCAAAAAATAAATAAATTAGAATAGTAGATAATTAAATCAACGTAAGTGACTGATAATAATATAAAAGTTTTGATATAAAAATAATAATTAATCTTTTCTTTTTTGATGACCACAGAAAAGAGATCCCATATTTGATTTCATTGGTATTAGACATAAATTATAGTCAATAAAACACAAAACCAGATAGCAAATAAAGATTATAAGAGGATTTAAAGAAACAAAATCTATAAACATTTGAATTTATTTATAGTTAACATCATACTATATAAATATGTAGAGCATATTTAATAAATAAATCAAACAAAATTTATCAAAGTTATACGACACAAATAAATATAAATGACATTAAAATAGAATTAATTTAATTTGATAACATGATATATGATAAGTACTTAATAATAAAATATAAACCAATCAATAATTAGTAAAAAAAATATGAATTAACCTTTCTTTAGTTTACATGAGATTCAAAAGCAAATTTTAAGATTTTGATGGGTTAAATGATATTTTCAATTTTCTCCTATAATAACCTTAAACAAATTTTAATTTATATGCTCATGTTTTATGCATGTAAAGAATATATATATATATATATATATATATAGGGGCCCATTCAAGGGATAACTGAATAATGTGTGGTAACCGTGAGATTCAATCTCAACCACAAATCAATAGATAAATTATAAAATTTATAATTTTGGTAATTCTCGATTCAATAAAAAATCAGAAACAAATCGAAATATCTCATAATCAACCATTTCGAAATAAGGAAATTCCCCCCTTTTTTACTTGTTGGAATTGTTTTTAATTAAAATTTTAATGCAATGATATTTTAGGTATTTTCTCTCCTCTCTTCGTCCCCGTCTTCCGGCCACCTTCCTCCGGTGATACCACAGTATGATACTCAAACACATATAAGATGCATTGTGATACCACTGTGTTACATATCCGATCGACCACACAAACGACCTCAGTGTGATACCCAATCACATATAAGATGCATTGTGATACCACTGTGTTACATATCCGATCGACCACACAAACGACTTTAGTGTTATACCCAATCACATATAAGATGCATTGTGATACCACTGTGGTATCACCAGAGGACGGGGCCGGAGGCCGGGGGACGGAGACCGGGAGACGGAGAGAGAAGAGAGGAGAGAAGAGAGAAAATACCTAAAATATCATTGTATTAAAATTTTAATTAAAAATTACCAAAATTAAAATTTTCTTAATTTATCTATTGATTTGTGGGTGAGATTGGAATTCACGGTTACCACAAACTAATTAGTTCTCATTTGATTAGGCCTATATATATATATATATATATATATATATATATATATTAACGGTATCGAAGTTCATAACTATAAGAATGCTTACTTGAATTATAGAAATGTTGACAACTGATTGATAAAGTTAGAACCCCGAAAATCTACCGATGAACTCATTGAGCATACATCCTGATAACTTATTATAAAATAATTGAAAAAGAACAACAATAAAACAGAGAGAAAGAATATGTAATTATCATCAATCATAAACTCTTTTCATTATGATGAGTTACAAGCATATAACTACGAGATATTTCACTTCTAACGTAACTATGATATATCCATCTCTATCATCATATTCTTTAGACGATAACACATTTATTATACAACAAAACCAACATTTATTATACAAGAAAACCAATATTTTCAAGCAACAATGATTATAGCCAAAAATAAACATGTGACGTGAACACAAATTTATGCTAAAAAGATAATTGCAAGTAGATTGGAAGAGAAAGACGTTGAGTGGTTTTTACTAAATTTAAGCGTAAAAACCTGATATATATACCAAAGAGGTTGAGTGTTGGCTGCCCTGCCCATGCTCATATTCAACTATCTAATGGATTATATGAATTCCCATTTTTAAACGAAATTCCTTTTGCCAAAGTTTCTTGCTCGTCGTTTTGTGCCCTTTTCTGGCATTATTTCCATTCCCCCTTGACAAAATTTACATAAACAGAACTTGGAATCACCTCTTCTTTTTACCCTTTTTTTTTTCTTTCTAGTCATACAACTTCAAATATCAAAGGGGATATCAAATATGAAGCCCCACCCTACTTCATTTTCAACTCCCTTTTCTCTCTCCCTCTGATCACTCTTCATCATCGTCGTCGTCAATAATCTGTCCAAGAGAATCTAGGGTTTCCAAGATTTGATGTTTCAGCTGTTTTAGACAAAACGCAGGTGAGAATTTTTGTTCCTTGAAATGTTTCTTGAAAAATTACCCAATAAAAAGGGTGTTTATTTAGTTTTAGGGTTCTGTCAGTTTGAAGCTATAAGGTGTTTAGTTTCTTTACTCAATAAAGATTCTACCCTTTTGTTTGTTTTGCATATGGTTTCCAAATACTGCATGCTTTTCATATGGGTTTTTGTTAATTTGAAGAATTTGAATTTAGTAAACTTTTGAAATTACTGTTGATTGATAAAGTCTGTATCTTTGTGTTTGTTTGCGTAGGGATTTTTGTTATCTTGAAAAGAAAGAATGGGTTCATATGTGGGTTTAGTTTATTTGTGGAAGCAATTGAGTTTGTTGCTAACCTTGGTTAGTTTTTGTTTGTTTATTAGGATTTGCTGAGAAATTTATGGTTATGAAATGAAAATAACTGTGTATTTTGAAGCTTTGTGTATGGGTGATCATGAATCATTGAAGTCAACTCAAGCAAACAATCATTTTTCTCAGAGTTTCATGTGATTTCTTTTGTGTTTTTGGTATGGATTGTTAGTCACTTGCAATGGAGGAGAATTGATTTTATTAGGGTTCTAAAGTTGTTTAAAATTTTGGACACCGGAGGTGAGGAATTCGAAATTTCTTCCCTGTTTTCACTCCGCGCAGGTGGGTGAGGATGGGGAGGGGAGGGGAGGGGAGGGGGTACTTATGAAGTTGGTGATCTCGAAGTAAAGTTATGTATAAGAAGATCTATACCACTAGTATTTCTAGTTGATTATGATATTTTTTGTTGATTAACCTGGATATCCAACCCGCTATGCAAGCCGACTAATCCAGGGGCGACCACCTGCTTCGTAGATAGCCCGAAGTCACCGCATTTGAACCTCTATGGCCACAAGGGGTTTTTTATTCCTCCTTGGATTTGAACCTGAGATCTCCTGGTACTTTTGACCTTTGAAGCCAAGCTCAAACCAATCAGGCACCACCCTTGTGGTTAGTTGGTTATGATATTTTACATTTTGCTTTTGGTACTTGGGATAGGACGGGAAAGGACATTAAAAAAAGCTGTCCAATAATTTGGCACTAGTCCAAAATAGGTGGAACAAAATCTGGGAGATTTGACAATATTGGTAAATTACTAAGCTACTCATGTCAATTAAAACCTTAAAGCCTTCAACCAATTCTTTCACCTGACTCTCGCTCGTCCCGTCCAGTCTTATTTGCTAGACTAAAGCCACATGGACACGTATGCAATTTGTAGTTGTTTAAATGTTCCCTTTTTTCGTCGGTCCCATGAAGGTTGCAACATTTTCCTAAGGTACGACATAGCATATCACTAGTCTCCACATCGAGTTTGAAAAGCAGTTCTCAAGTTATGTTTTAAGACATGCACTTCTGATGTGGGTACCACCCAAAGCGCATGTCTCAATCCACAATTTGGCCGACCACCAATCGAATTTGTGTGGGGATCGTAGATGGTTTATTACCTCTTAAAAACTGGCTTGATTATCTGTGAAATATCTGAAATACCCTTTAAAAAGAAAAACTAGAGGAATCATGTGAACCTATAGAACTAAGTCTTGGCAATTTTCATGAGACAGAGGGACTATTGTGAATTATTAATACTAGGACTATTGTAAGTTTCTAACAGAGGAAACCGCTGATCATCTTTATTACCCTTCAAATAATATAGACAAATATACTTTACGATAAGCGTTATTATCACGGAAACCGTACATAGAATGCAGACTCCCAAATGGTATTATAGCACTTCAACACGCCTAAGAAGGGAATGAGATAAGTGTAAATAGTGTCGAACACTTGCGTGGACCGTTTGGGTTGATGAAATGCATGATGGATATCAATTCGATCCAATGGCTACTCTCTAGAATTATATGTATTTAATGTTTAAAAATTTTCAATTATAATCTGTGCTAATTTGCATATATGGTTTCGTTTTCTGTTTCTTTAACAAAACTTTTCTTTTATTTCACATATTTTTATCAGTGGCTTTGATTGCATTCATGGTTCTGCCTTTCAGCCAATAAAATGGCAAAGTTTTGAACTTTCTAACACCATCTTCAAATGGCGACTGAAAGCCCAATTCGAATAATTGAAGCAAGTGGGAAATGGCTTGCGAAACCATCTACAAATATGGGCGTTGAGGATTTGGGGTTGGTTTTAAAGGGCCAAAGATTTCAAGAAAGAAAGAGTAATGTAGCTCCAAATCGAAGCGGAAGTGCACCACCAAGCATGGAAGGTTCATTTGCAGCCTTTGAGAACCTCATTTTTAGGCAAAACTTTGCGGCAGATGCTAGTTTAGCAAGTGGAAACAACGCTAGTGATACGTGTGAGTCGGAAGAGCAGCTTCGTGCTGACCCATCGTATTTTGCATATTACTGGACCCATGTAAATTTAAATCCGAGGCTCCCTCCACCATTGATTTCGGGCGAAAACAGAAATCTCTTCCGCAATGTACGAAGTAGTGGAAGTAATCGGAAATTGACATCTTTTGATGATTCTTTCAGCAGCTCTTTTCATCTGGATCACAGTAATCTTGCTACTCATAAGGAAGAGTCTGATGATGATAGATCATCGAAACAGGTAAAATATTTTTTTTTCATGAAAAACGCGAAAAAGTTGGAAACTTTCAAGATAGTATCGTCCTATGCCGGTTGCTAGAATTTTCATTTTTCAATTGTTAGCTACTAGCTTTCATTTTTTTGTCATTTCTTAGACATTACCTGGATAGATTACACTCTCACGTGTGTGTATTCCTATAAATATTTATGGGCAAAATTCATCAAAACGAAACGAAGTTTGCCTTAGTTCCTATTTAGTGTAAAAGAATTCTGTTCTGATGTAACATCGTTTCAAGATTTTCTATTTAATGTAACAAAGTTCCAAAATTTCTTACTTTTTTGCCCATTTTGACCGATAACCTAATGATCTTGTAACATTTGATGATGTGGATGTCAAGTTTATTGCCCATTTAGCCATAATCCTTCTGTAAACGGGTATCCATGTCATCAAATGTTACAAGATCATCAGGTTGCCAATCAAAATAGGTACAGAATGGGAAATTTTGGAACTTTGAGAAAAAAGTTATTCTTTACACTAAATGGAGACTAAACCGAACTTTGTTGCATTTTGATGCATTTTGCCCAATATATATACACATTCAAATATTATGGGTTATAAATGCAAAGTATATTTCCATACAGGAAGATCTTCCTCGAGTTCATTCACCTGCATATAATCAGTCTAGCCCGTTCAAACTCGAATCGAATGAGGAAGCAGATAATCATGATGACTCCAACTGTACAACTGCCAATGTTTCAAGTTCATCATCTATAGATGGTAGACGGGCCAATATGTCGATTAAGCCACCCGTGAACAAAAATGGTCATTCAGATGAGGATGTTTCAATTAGTGGTGTTGCTGATTCTGACATTTCCGGTTTAAGAAACAGAATAGTTGCTCTTAATATGTCCAACATTTCAAAATTAGAAAGCGAAAGAACCCAAAGGGAGCGGCAGCAAGAACACGTATATAGACAACCAAGAAACGCGTTTCATGTTCAGAATTACCACCCGCAAAATGGCATGAATTCGTTTCTTCAAAATCCAACCAATTTCTCTTCTGAGGTACAACCGATACTTCAGTCCTCTGGATTCACCCCACCACCTTATGCAACCGATGCCGCCTATATGCCACCTGGGAACCACCCTGTGTACCCAAATATGATGCCAACTGGATACTTTCCTCAACAATACACTATCGGTGGATATGCTTTCAACCCGTCACCTTTTTCACCATATGCAGCTGGATATCTTTCTAATACTCCTGTCCCGAGCTTTAGTGGTCAAAGTCAAACTTCTGGACTCAATTTGCAACATTTTAACAATTTCTACGGACACCTCGGGTTACCCATTCAACCTCTGTTTTCAGAAGAGCCAAAACCACAGTCTTTGGGAGCTGTGGGCCATATTAACTTGAACTCAAGAAGGGTGCATAATCCTAGCCCTTACTATTTTGGGAGCCCAACAAATATGGATTTCTTGCAATTTCCGACTTCGCCCTTTGCTAGTCCAGTAATGCCAGGATCACCAATTGGTGGGGCCGGTTACACTGGTAGGAGAAACGAAGGTGTGTATGGTGGATGGAAGATTCATACAGGAAATCAGGTTATAGATGATCCGAAAACATATTCTTTTCTTGAAGAGTTGAAAACTGGTAAAGGTTGCAGGTTAGAGCTATTAGACATTTCGGGACATATTGTTGAATTCAGGCAAGTTCTAAGCCGATTGATTACTCTAAGCTACTTTATCTGTCCCAAAATAAGTGTCTACCTTCCAATTCTACCCTTAGTTATGAGAGGGGGAAATCCATTACTCCGTCTATTAGTAAGGGTAAAATTGTCATTTAGTTAATTAGTAAGCGTAATAATTACACATCAAAACTGTGCCTTTTTCATTGTGGACATTTATTTTGGGACGGAGGGAGTATTTGTTTTTTTTTAGTTTATTTAAATGAAGTAATTCATCTTTACAACAATCGCTGCAGTATTGATCAACATGGAAGTCGATTCATTCAACAGAAGTTGGAAGTTTGTAGCAATGAGGAGAAGGAATCTGTGTTTAAAGAAGTTCTTCCTCATGCTTCGAGACTAATGATCGATGTTTTTGGTAACTACGTTATTCAAAAGGTGCGTGTCATGGCTTATTTTGTAATTCATTTGTTGCATCTTTTATTAGTACTAATTCTACACACACACTATGAAAATCGCAACGGTTGACTCGGGTCATATATTATGAGTAAATGTTCGACTTTTACAAAAGATTTCAAGTTCCCTTCAATAACAAATTAATGACAATCCGATGAAATCTTGTGGACCCATGTCAATGAAAACTTCCCACATGAGTAACCTTCTAAATTTTCATTAGATACCCAATAAGAACCTCCTTCCCAAAATAAGCGTCTACGTTTTTATGTTAGTTTGTCCCAGAATAAATATCCACTTTCAAAAGTAAGTGTTTACTTTCCAATCCTACCCTTAATGATGAGATGGAGAAATTCATTACTCCCTCTATTATTAAGGGTAAAATTGTCATCTGGTTGATTAAAAAGTGTAATAATGATCACACGTTTGTAATATTGTATACCCGTTTCATTGTGGACGTTTATTTTGGGACGGAGGGAGTACAATGGAATGAGTAGCTTAATTCTCGTCTTTGGTGTATTTTAGTTTTTTGAGTATGGAAGTGCCGAGCAGAGGAGGGAACTCGGGAACCAGCTTGAAGGTCAAATATTGCCTTTAAGTCTGCAGATGTACGGTTGCCGTGTAATCCAAAAGGTATATAGCTAGTATTCTAGTCCTCTTCTTGACGTTTTCTATCTCCGAACATTTCAAGTTATTTTTTTCTTTTTTTCTCTTTTACTGCGAACATCCTACCCTCAAGACCCTACCTCTGTGTGAGATATACTGAGCTCGTTTGGTTTACTGTGTTGAACGTTGCATGGTTCAATTGTGTTCTCATTTCGAATTATCAACCATTTATTTGTGTCTTTTTCATCCCATTGAGCTAAATTTATCGTAGGCCCTTGATGCTATCGAGCTAGAACAAAAAACAAAGCTTGTCGGTGAACTGGATGGACATGTTTTACAGTGCGTTCGTGACCAAAACGGGAATCATGTAATACAGAAGTGTATCGAGAGTATTCCAACCGAGAAAATAAAGTTTGTGATATCTTCTTTTCGTGGTCAAGTTGCAGCCTTGTCAAAACATCCGTATGGTTGCCGTGTGATACAGGTACGGAGGTGACTTTGAACTCATGGCGCCTTTATTTAGTACTGTTTTTTTCCTTGTTTATTTCGTTGACGATACTTAAAATCCATTTTTTTATTTAATAGAGGGTACTAGAACATTCTACGGACGAACTACACAGCCAATTTATAGTTGACGAGATTTTGGACTCTGTTTATGATCTTGCACAAGATCAGTATGGTAATTATGTAACGCAGGTTCGTTCCACTGTATCCTGATTTCAAGTTTTATAATAATGGCACTTTAGCGCAATGGATTTTATGATCTTGCACGAGGAGGCCTTCTTTGCCTTTCACCTAGGGGTTGTTTAACACTTACCGCCTCTTACCGGGTAACTAAACACTTATCGCCTCTTACCGGGTAAGAAACAGTTACTCGGTATAATGATTTTTACCAACAATCTTGGTGTGCAATTTTGCATACCAAGAATCTTACCGGTACCCAGTAAGTGAGCGTGGCGAGTCTTACCCTGTTAGTGCTTACCCGGTAAGAGACGTTTATGCTATGATATTCTGATGACCAAGTTACCGAGTTTGTGTTGGTAAAACGGCCCCTAAGTTGCTACATCCCACCTTCAGAACCTACTTTTGAATATGATACATTGGTTTAGTTTGGTAATTGCATCTATTTTGTAATCATGTAAATTACTTGCACGATGTCAAACGTTTATGCTCTAAGCTCATGCTCATCTTCGTTGTCACTTATGTACACATGTTTGGCTGTCGTACTTGCAGTATGTATTGGAGGGGGGGAAACCCGAAGAAAGAAGCCAAATCGTACACAAGTTGGCAGGCCATATAGTACAACTAAGCCAACACAAATTTGCATCGAATGTTATTGAAAAATGTTTGGAATATAGCGACCCATTCGCAAAGGAAATCATGATCGAAGAGATTATTGGATGTGCTGATGGCAGCGATAACTTATTGGTGAGTAAAATTGCTCCCTTCTCCCCAAAACAAGTGTCCACTTCCAAACGTAAATGCCTACTTTCCAATTCTACCCTTAATTACGAGAGGAAGAAATTCATTGCTCCCTTTGTTATTAAGGGTAAAATTGTCATTTAGTTAATTATAAAGTATAATAATTACAGATTTCTAATCTGTGTGCCTTTTTTATCGTGAACATCTATTTTGAGACGTGGGAGTAATCCTAATATCACCATTAACTTTTCAACCCTTGTTGACCGGCAACGAACGATCGTTTTTGTAACTATGTGTTATTTTGATGCCTTAGGTTATGGTGAAGGACCAATTTGCAAATTATGTGGTCCAAAAGGTTCTTCAAACATGTAGCGGCCACCAACGAGAAGTGTTACTTGGCCGTATAAAGATTCATCTCAATTCGTTGAAGAAATATACTTACGGGAAACATATTGTCGCTCGCTTTGAACAACTGTACGGTGAAGGTACATATCCATGAATCATTTTCATTTTTGTAGTTAAGCAAATTTGACCACTATACTCACGAAAAAACAGACACTCTACTAGTTGTTGAGTAGAGGTCAAGTCTGCATACATCCTCCCCCAAAGACCCCACCTCCCGGTGGGACATATTGGGCTTGTTTGGTTTGGTAAATTCGACCATACAAATTACAACATTTGACTTGACACATAGTTTCAGTATATTGATATTAGGTTATATATCATGACATGCAGAATTTGAAGCGTCAGGGTTATAACTTGCACCTGATCGATGATCACGATCTGCAAGATTATCCATGGAAGTGTTTCGTCGTCGGCATATTGATCCTGAAGAACCGAAGAGATATATTTCAAACGGGTAAACTATGAAAGTTGGTTTACGAACGAACGTCTGAAGCAGCAGTGGGTAGGGTTTTAGAGTTGGTTAGATTTGCAATGTTGTTGGGTTTGATGCTTAATAAGGGGGATTATTCAGAATAGAGATCCTTCTTAATGCTGTAAATAGCTGAATTACATGTTTAAGTTAAGTGTGTGGTTGTTCAACTATTCTTTAGAAATTACCAAAAGAAGGGTGTCTGTGTGCGATGTTTTTGTGTGTGTGTGTTACGGAACGCGGTTGCTGCAAAGTTATGCGGGCGACTTGACCTGCGGCCTAGCTCATGGCCAAAGTCGGGCTGCAATCACATATGATTTCAGAGTAAAATCACATGTGATTTGATCATTCTCGTGTTTATCTTGTTTTGACTATATTTTTGTTTGAATCCAACTCTCTCTGGAGTTGCAAATACAATTCATGTAAGTTTTACAAACTTTACAAACCAATTTGATCTTGTTAATTTACAAACCATGCAATTGTTACGAACTCTACAAACCAATCTCCACCGTATGTGTAGATAATTAATGGTGTGGAATAAATCGGTTCCTAAATATACTCTAAACCGTATATGTCGATCCCTCCCTCAGATATTAGGGTGTAAAATAAACGGGTTCCTAAATCTGGTGCGCGATCATTTTATTTTTCAGGAGTATTTTATTATGTCGATCCCTCCCTCGGATATTAGGGTAGCGTTTGTTTTCTAAGAGGTGTTGAGATCTAAAGTCTTATTTCATTTCTAATTAATAAGAGATGGTACTGAAGTCTGAAGTCTGAAATCTGAATGAATATGGCTGTTTGTTTTTGTAAACTGATAAATGTCTGAATTTGTTTAAATTGTCTAATTATTTATCCATTAGAAAATTATAGTGTTCATACAATTTCACATATTTATTCATTATCATTACGAAATTTACATCTAAATTATATAATTAGCATTCATTTAAACAAAAATATGTCATTAACGGTATTTAACACATTTAAATCATATTCAAATACATCAATTGAGACAGGTGAGGACCGATTTGTAAGGATCGAAATGAACGATTAAGTTAATCGATTGAGAAACATCATTGCTAAGAGTTTGTAGAATAATAAAAGACAAAAGAGGTTGGTTTATCTCTTATCAAACAAGAAGTGAACAAGACGCTGTTGGATCTTAAAAGATAAATTCGATTAATTAAATATTCAAGGTCTTAATTAGATATTATTAGATTAATATGTTTTATTATTGTTTAAATTACGTAGTTGGATGCAACGGTTATCAAGATTAAACTGCATATAAGAAGTGTCTGGATACATTGTATGCGATTGGGGGTGTGATAACCAAACCATCATGATGGTTCGGTGGTGTCTGTTCGCTGCATATATATATAGTACATGCTCTGTAAAAACTAATCTCTTATCTAATCTTAATCCTTGCATTTCTTTAGTAAAACTATCTCAATACTTTCAGCCTTCGTTTCCTACGTTTCCTAGTTTTCGTTGGTGCAAATCTGTTGTTGACGGTAGTCGATTGCACAAGTGAATAACCTGTGATTCACTAAGGAATCAAGAAGTAGCGATGGTGATTAATGGTCAAGGAGGACAAAACCATATTGTGTACGGGAAGACTAGGAAGAACGAGGGACGAAAATCACAACAGACGCAAATGCCTCTTAAAAATTGAAAAAAAAAAAACAAACAGTTTGAATAGCCCTACCTCTTAACTAATCAAACGTTTTAGTTTGAAGGAAAGTTTGGATTTAAAATCCTGGGATTTCAACAACTGACGAATTTATCAATCCCGGGAAGATTGTCATTTCAAATCCACATCTCATGGATTTCAATTGTTGCCACCCCACCTCTTTCATCAAATATGTCATCTTTCAAGCCAAACAAACAAATATTTATACAACAATTAAATTCATTCAGATTTTACAGATAAAGACAAGATTTATAGAATAATGGAATTGAATTCTATTCTAAATTCTATAAACCAAATGGATCAACAAAATCTTTCAAAAACATTAAATCAAACCAAACAGTTTCTTAAGGGCTTTTTACCTAAATGTTTGTCCGATAAGCATTTACCGTTAGGATTCAATCACTATAATTTATTTATTTTATCATGTAAAATTATAATACATCAAATCAAAACGTATCATGTTAAACAATTTACCAGATAAGCGTTTATCCAGATAAAAATCATCGCCCTCACTTACCGGTAAGATTCTTGTTATTGCTGGTTGTTAGAATAAATTAGCTGTTATCTTTATTTGTTTTGAATTAGTCTTTTTGGTTGTTGCTGTTAGTCAATAAGTCCTATTCTTTAGGAAGAATGGAGTTTGTTTTGCTTTTTCTGTTTTGTACGTGGCTATTTATAGCCCTCTGTTTCTAGTAATCTAATTGCATTCCTTCAGCACTTTTCATTGTTCTCTGATTTCCAACATTTGGTATCAGAGCTGAAGGTTCTGAGAGAGTGTGAGTATCAGATAAACACGAGGGTGAGTTTATCATAGAGAGATCAGCATGACGGCTCTGGTGAAAGAAAAGTTCGTCCAACCTGCTATTCCCAAATTTGATGGTCACTATGACTATTGGGCCATGACGATGGAGAAYTTTTTGAGAAGTGAGAGGCTGTGGAGTCTGATTGAGGAAGGGATTCCTACCTCTCCGGTTGGAACAGCCCAAGGAAGTGAAGCACAGAGAAAGAATGTGGAGGAGGTTAGGATCAAAGATATGAAGGTGAAGAATTTTCTGTTTCAAGCAATTAGCAGAGAAATTCTGGAGACGATTCTTGACAAAGGAACGTCAAAGGCTATTTGGGAATCAATGAAGCAGAAGTATCAGGGGTCTACCAAAGTAAGAAGGGCACAACTACAAGCATTGAGAAGGGAGTTTGAGTTGCTGTCCATGAAAGAAGATGAACGAGTAGACAGTTTTTTGGGGCGAACTTTGGCTGTGGTGAACAAGATGAAGTCGAATGGGGAGACAATGGAGCAAAGCACAGTTGTTAGTAAGATACTCCGTTCTTTGACGCCAAAATTTAATTACGTTGTGTGTTCAATTGAAGAGTCAAATGATCTGAGTATCTTGAGTATTGATGAGTTGCATGGCAGTCTCCTTGTTCATGAGCAAAGAATGCAAGGTAGTCTTGAAGAGGAACATGTTTTGAAAGTAGCCCAGGAGGACAGATYTGGACGAGGAAGGGGACGAGGTATAATGAGAGGGGGACGTGGAAGAGGACGAGGCMGRCAATCATTCAACAAAGCAATGATTGAGTGTTACAAATGCCATAAGTTGGGACACTTTCAGTATGAGTGTCCTGAGTGGGAAAAGAAGGCGAACTATGTCGAGTCGGGGGAGGATGCACAAGAAGATCTACTGTTGATGACTT
This sequence comes from Cynara cardunculus var. scolymus, assembly GCF_001531365.2. Lineage (NCBI taxonomy): Eukaryota > Viridiplantae > Streptophyta > Magnoliopsida > Asterales > Asteraceae > Cynara > Cynara cardunculus. The sequence continues at coordinate 7,567 of NW_020203310.1, read as the reverse complement.
GCACCGAACTACATCAAGCACAACAGGAAGAGGTATGGTTTCTGGATTCGGGCTGTAGTAATCATATGACTGGTAACAAGACWTGGTTCTCAACTCTAGATGMAGAATTTAGCCRGACAGTAAGACTTGGGAACGATATGAAGATGTCTGTGGTAGCTAAAGGAAATGTAAGGGTGAAAATTGGTGACATAACACACGTTTTTTCTGATGTTTATTACATCCCAGAGTTGAAAAACAATCTGCTGAGTATAGGACAGCTACAAGAAAAGGGGTTAGCCATCTTCATTCAACATGGCACTTGCAAGGTTTTTCATCCTACAAGGGGAGTAATTATGCTAAGCAACATGAGTAGAAACAGAATGTTCTACTTATCAGTCACTGCACCACAAAACCACGTGTGTTTTCAAGCTGAAAGTGTGTCAGAAAAGGAAGCACAACTATGGCATTGTCGATTCGGCCACTTGAACTACAAAAGTTTAAGAACACTCTTCKACAAGAAAATGGTATCTGGYTTACCATCGATTAAATCCCCAAAGAAATTATGTACTACTTGTTTGACTGGGAAACAACATAAGCGACCTGTCCCTAAGAAGAGTTCATGGAGGGCGTCAAAACAGCTTGAGCTGGTGCATTCAGACATATGCGGTCCTATTGATCCAGCCTCAAACAGCAACAAAAGGTACATTTTAAGTTTCATTGACGATTTTTCACGCAAGACATGGGTTTATTTCTTAACTGAGAAATCAGAAGCACTTGTAATTTTCAAGAATTATAAGGCTTTTGTTGAAAAAGAAGTGGGCATGGGCATAATCTGCTTAAGAACCGATAGGGGTGGTGAATTCAATTCAAATGAATTTACAGAATTCTGTAAGAAACAAGGTATTAGGAGACAACTAACAACAGCCTATACCCCCCAACAAAATGGGGTGGCCGAAAGAAAAAATAGAACAATTATGAATGCTGTCCGTTCAGTACTAAACGAAAAATGTGTTCCTAAAACATTTTGGCCCGAGGYTGTAAAATGGTGTGTGCACGTTCAGAATCGAAGTCCTACAGCAGCKGTTGAAAACAGAACTCCAGAAGAGGCCTGGAGTGGAAAGAAACCATGGGYAGATCATTTTCGAGTGTTTGGATGTGTAGCCCATGTACACATACCAGACCAAAAGAGGAGCAAGTTAGATGACAAGAGCAGAAAGTGTATTTTGTTGGGGGTTAGTGATGAATCCAAAGGTTGGAGGCTGTATGATCCAGACTCGAAGAAGGTTCTTAACAGTAAAGATGTGGTTTTTGATGAAGAGGCCAGTTGGGATTGGGGTGCAGCAACATCAGAAACTCAACAAACACCGTTAGAATGGGCAGATGACATATTTGAAGAGGAAGATCAAAGTGATTCGAGCAGCATTGATGAAGAAAGTGATGAATCAGCTCCCAACAATGCAATCACTAGTGCTACCAGCACACTTGCAACTCTATCACTTGGAGAATCATCGCAAGGGAGGGGCACACGAAGAGACAGAAGAGCACCAGTTTGGATGGCTGATTTTGACACTGGTGAAGCACTTGATGAAGAAGAAAACTTAAATGTGATGATGGTTGCTGAAAGTGATCCGGTAACTTATGAAGAGGCTGTTAAAAATAAGAAGTGGAAGGAAGCAATGTTAGCAGAAATTGAAGCCATCGAAAAAAATCAAACTTGGGAGCTTACTGGTCTGCCTAAAGGAATTAAACCCATTGGAGTTAAGTGGGTGTTCAAAACCAAACTCAATGAAAATGGGGAGATAGAAAAGTTCAAAGCMAGACTTGTGGCAAAGGGTTATGCCCAACGTTATGGAATTGATTATACTGAAGTCTTTGCTCCAGTAGCAAGACTTGACACCATTCGACTGATACTTGCAACAGCTGCTCGGTTTGGTTGGACAGTCTTTCAACTTGATGTGAAAAGTGCTTTCCTTCATGGAAAGCTGAAGGAGCAGGTGTTTGTACAACAACCCGAAGGCTTCATCAAGAAAGGAGAGGAAGAAAAGGTTTATAGGTTGAAGAAGGCACTATATGGTCTCAAACAGGCCCCGAGGGCCTGGTACAGCAGAATTGATGCTTATTTTGTACGAGAAGGTTTTGAAAGATGTCCAAGTGAACATACTTTATTCACAAAGTCACAAGAAGGTAAGCTTTTAATTGTGAGTTTGTATGTTGATGACTTGATATTTACCGGCAATGATAGGATTTTGTGTGAAGAGTTTAAGAATTCCATGATGATGGAGTTTGAAATGACTGACCTTGGGAAGATGAGACACTTTCTTGGTATTGAGGTAAGACAAAGTTCAGAAGGAATCTTCATTGGACAGAGAAGGTATGCTCTAGAAGTATTAGCAAGATTTGGTATGGAAAATAGCAATGCAGTGAAGAATCCTATAGTACCAGGCTCAAAGCTTTCGAAAGATATGGGTGGTGAAAAARTTGATGAAACTCCTTTCAAACAAATAGTTGGGAGTCTGATGTATTTAACTGCAACCAGGCCAGATCTGATGTATGGAGTTAGTTTGATAAGTAGGTTCATGTCCAGTCCTACTATGATGCATTGGCTCGCAGCAAAACGAATTCTGAGATATTTAAAAGGAACARCAAATCTGGGAGTTTTCTATAGAAGAGGAATTGGCACTAAACTTACAGGATTCACAGATAGCGATTATGCCAGTGATATTGATGATCGGAAAAGTACTTCCGGTTTTGTGTTTATGCTGGGAAATGGGGCTGTTTCGTGGTCTTCAAAAAAACAACCGGTAGTTGCTTTGTCCACCACGGAGGCGGAATATATAGCAGCAGCCCTKTGTGCCTGTCAAAGTATTTGGCTCAAGAGGGTTCTGGAGAAGCTAGGAGTTGAAGATGAAGAAGRAACTATTATTATGTGTGATAACAGTTCCACCATACAGCTATCAAAGAACCCGGTGTTTCACGGTAAAAGCAAGCATATTGATGTAAGGTTCCATTTTCTAAGGGAACTAGTATCTGATAAAGTTGTTGAGCTAMGATACTGCAGCACTCATGATCAGCTTGCAGATATGATGACAAAACCATTGAAGCTGGAGCAGTTTGAAAAACTTCGAAGTATGCTTGGAGTAACTGAGATCACAAAAGTAAGCTAAATGCAGGCTGTAATGACAGATGCTTTAGCTTAAGGGAGGGAATGTTAGAATAAATTAGCTGTTATCTTTATTTGTTTTGAATTAGTCTTTTTGGTTGTTGCTGTTAGTCAATAAGTCCTATTCTTTAGGAAGAATGGNTTTGTTTTGAATTAGTCTTTTTGGTTGTTGCTGTTAGTCAATAAGTCCTATTCTTTAGGAAGAATGGAGTTTGTTTTGCTTTTTCTGTTTTGTACTTGGCTATTTATAGCCCTCTGTTTCTAGTAATCTAATTGCATTCCTTCAGCACTTTTCATTGTTCTCTGATTTCCAACACTGGTGTTCTAAATTAAACCCTAGACCTCTCACTAGTTTTCAAATTTTCTTTTCATGAAGTCGTTTGTTTGTTCTCCCGTCAATCTTATTGATTTGTATTAAGATGTCTGAATGAATTAAGTTAAAATATTATCTGTTTGATATTTGCATTTTTGGTCTCTGTCAATTTCATAGATTGAGGCTCAGATCTGTAAAGAAATCGGAATCAAAACAAAGAGGATTAAACCGCCATGGCTGCATCCATCACGGTTTCCACCGGACAAAATGCCCCGCCAAGATACGTTAAATCTCTAACTTTGCCCGATTAACTCAGACAATCAGAAATTTCATCATCACCGCCCCCATTAACTGTTTGTTTGTAGAAAAGATAACCAGAGTAAATTACATAGATCGTCGAATCCAAATGATCAGTTACAGAACACCAATCGACAATGGTGTCTGAAAATTGGAAAGGTGGGGTTTGAAGTTGATCAACAGTAAAAAGATAGAAAGAAAAGAAGAAGAATTAGAAGAAGAAGATCAACTACCAAACCATGGTAAGATAGCTTATCAGCTACATGTTTGCCAAACATAGCCTGTTTATAGGGCACAATCAAAAAGGGTTGTTGAAGATTGGGGGCGATCATGGGTGGCGGAAGGGTGCAACAACCCTTGGTTCGCAGACATCCTTCCCTTCCGCCGCTTCATTGTCTGAGTCTTTTTCCTTTCTTTGCCCCCAAACCCTAATGCAAATGTGAAGCTATCATCTTATAGTGGCTGTGCCAGAATTTTATCTTTTCACCTTCTACTTTGTGTATTTTTTGATTTCAGCTTTGAGGATATGAAGATTGCTACTTTTGGTCCTTCTGTTGTTAAATTTTGTTTATATACTAGTAAGGTATCAACGCAATACAACGGTAGCCATGAATTTTAATGATTTTGAAGTTTTATTAGAGAAGATTTAACGATGATATAAGTTACACTTGTTCTTTACGTATTAATACAATTTGAATAAATAAGAGTTATGGTTTCAATTACAGTTTATCGATGAAAAAAATTATATGACAGTTTAAAATTCAATATATTTAAAATCCAACATATTTAAACGACTCCACAAATGTGTTTGATTTACACCAAAAGCAAAGAATCAAGAGATCGAAAGCAAAAGCGAGAGCTTTAGAGCAATTGAATGAAACATGAATGGGAGAACTTTTAACAACTCATGGTGAATATCAGTATGAATCTCACCTTGGGGGATAAAGAGAAGACATAGAGGTATGAGATGGTGAAAGCATGAATGAAATGTGTCAAAAGTATTTTGGGAACATGATAAGAAAAGTTAATAATGTGCATTGGTAACTTATACTATATGTTATTTTAATTGTAGATTAAATTTTTTTTAAGACTGGATGCATAAAATAGTAGTACTTAATGCATTATGAGTTGTTTTTAATACTTTTAAGATTGTGCATTAAAAATTATTTCTAAGACTTTTGATAAATCTGGTTTTTAAGGTAGTATAGATATAGAAGGCTAACTATTTGAGAACCTTGATAATCAATGCATTATGTGTTATTCATATGATTTTTTTTTTCATTTAAGACTAGAATTCATTAACATATATTTGTTTCATAATGTATTTATTTTACAATGTAAGCTTTTTAACATGTTTGTGAACAAAAAATACAAGTATAAAGTTTCACATTGTGAAATAAATATACGTTAACAATAGGGTAAGCAAATAGGTTTGGAGACTGTAGCTAGTGTGGTTCGACATAAGGGAGTTGGAAAGGTTCGGAGGTAAAAGGGCTTGCAACATAGACTAGAGGTGTGTGGTTCTGCCTTATTTATTTGTATTTGTTCAGCTTGTCTTAACTTTTCGTATGTTTTCAGTGTGCATATCATTTAAGTTTTCTTGCTTCTATTTTGTCCGTTCTTCCTTCACCATATGCTAACACTCTTGCACAAGTCAGGGGTCTTCACAGAAGTAATCGTTCTACCATGTTGTGGTAGAGGTCAGGTCTGCGTACATCTCGTCCCTCCTAGACTGTGAGACCCAACTTTAAAGTGAGATTTTACCACAACGGTTTGGTTGGTTTGAACTTGATATTATGTGAGATAATGTTCTCGTGAAATATGTAAGACCATCTTTGAGTCATTAGATGGGTTTTTAAACTCGCCAAACCTTTATAGCAAAACATCGAAACCAAACCTACAGATGGTTGGCCTTACCTCTCGCGTGAACTGATACCAAGATGGTCATTTCTTGAGTATTGCAATTTTCGTATCGGTGGAGCAATAATAGTTGGAGTGAAAATCCGTGCTTGGTACCTTTCAAGGAAAATTTTGAATTGGATCCTAAATTTGCGGGCTAAAAAAGAAAAAAATTATGCAAATAACCATTTTATAAAATGATTTTCACTTTTTAGCCATTTTAGAAACCCATTTTCCTCAGATAGACAAAATTTACCAAAAAAACTTTACGTAAAAAATGGTTTTTTAGGTAAAATTTATTTTTGGGTAAAAAAAAGATAAATGAGTTAAAAAAGGAGTTTACGTTAATAAAAAAACTTTATGCAGAAAAAACGTTGTTTTCAAGTAAAAAAAGAATTTAAAAAGGAGTTTATGCAAAAAAAACCGTATGCAAAAAAAAATAAAGTTTATTTTCAGGTAAAAAAGAAAAATAATTTAAAAAAGGAGTTTATGCACACAAAAAAAGGGATTTTAGGCAGAAAAATGAAGATTTTCTGTGTAAAGTCCCATTTTTTGCATAAAGAAAAATCTTTTTTCTGCGTAAAGCTTCTTTTATAAACTTTGGTTATTTGAAGAAAGAGTTTTGTAAAATGATTAAAAAGTGAAAACCATATTATAAAATGGCTATTTACGTAAGTTTGTCCCGTCCTATCACCGATGAGGGGTTTCGCCGAAGTTACACTACACTAAAACTCCATATCTCTATCTTCGTCGAAATCATATCTGAAAACTATCGTATGTATCAACGTGAGGATCCAAGCGTTTCGATTAAATTTAGATATGGATCAATGATTTTCTATTAATTTTAGATTGTGGGTTTGGCTTTTGAATTGTGGGGTAATCGATTATATTTAGATCGTGGGTATCATTTTGATTTTAGGATTTGAGTTGGTATCATAGTTAGTATGACAATGGTATCTCAATAGGTATCACATTATGTATCTTTAGGGTCATTGATTAAATTTAGATCATGGGTTTGATTTTGTTTTTAAGGTTTGGGTTAGTATAATAATTAGTATCAAAATGGTATCACAGTGATATCATAATATGTATCACATTGTATATCTTTGTGATTACTTTGTACCGGCCGGAATAATGTTCACCGGAGGCCGGAGATCTGAGGTCGGAGAGAGGAGAGAGAAGTTTTTAAAAATACCTAAAATGTTATCTAATTATAATTTTAACTCAAATTACCAAAATTACCAATTTTCTAATTTATCCGTTGATTTGTGGTTAAGATTTGATTACCACAAACTAATCAGTTTTATCTTGAATGGGTCCATATATATGTGTGTGTATATATACACTATATTAAAAAAGAAGAGTTATGGTTATCTTGAAAATTTTAAGAGGTACATCAAATTATGCTAAATGTACAAACTTTAGAGCTCCATAACCTCCAATGATCTCTCCCATGTATTAGAAATCAAATCATTTTTCATTTTTTAATTACATTTTATATTTTTATAAAGTTATAATTTATTATTTAATTTACTTATCATATTATCACCCTTACTTTTTCATTTCACACTTTTATCATATTAACATAAATAATCGTATATGAAATAAAATGCATTAAAAATATATATCTATTTATACAAATTATATCATTATAATTGTCTCGTCAATACCTTCAAAATAAATCCAAATATTTTTGGATTTAAATATACTATTACAGATTATTAATATATGCTAAATGTACAAACTTTTAGTCAAATCATTTTTATTTACAAATTACACTTTAAACCCTTATAATTAATTATTTAATTTATTTTATATCACTTATGTTGATCCTCTCTCTCATTGATTTGTTGATAATCCCTTTTTCCTTTCGATGTATTTATGTATCTGTAATTTCAGTTCCAGCGATCATACACTGA
>NW_020203309.1:22725-23333 GCF_001531365.2 Cynara cardunculus var. scolymus | reverse complement strand
GAACTCAAAGGAGTTCCTTCAAGATGACTCTCAGAGAAAGAGGAGAGCTGAGAGAAAGAAGTGATGGGAATGGAAGAGACAAAAGTATCAAACTTAAGCATGGACTTGTCAACATCAACACTACCTTCCTGATCATAGTCAACATCAACACTACCTTCCTGATCATAGGAAAATCCTAGACCAGTCTTTGTCTTGGCGGGAACCTGAGCGTTAATGATCTCAGAGGCTTTATAGGAAGCTTTACACCACCCTTCTATGGTAGCTTTCTCAGCCTTGAGTTCAGCGATAGCTCGCTCACGCTCAGCAATTGCCTTTTCACGTTCAACAGTGATGGTTTGGTTTACAATAACCTAATCTTTAAGATTTTCCTCAACAGAGGTAAGGTCTTTGATCTTAAAATGGCAAATCTTCAATTTCTCTTGAAGATCAATATTAAGCAACTCAGCTTTTGATTTGCCATTAAGGGCATTGTAAAGGTCAACMGTCAGAGTATCCAGTGCAGAAAGACTAGAGGAAGAAGATTCATTCAGGAAACATATCTGAGTAGAGGAAGAAGATGGCTCTGAGGAGGTGGATGCTTCAGAAGTTTCTTCGTCAGCATTTATAGC
>NW_020203309.1:19481-20860 GCF_001531365.2 Cynara cardunculus var. scolymus | reverse complement strand
TCTTCATCAGAAGATGATTCTTCAGATGATTCAGCCCAATCATGCTCTTCAGCAACAAGACCTTTGGACTTTTGCTGGTTTTTCTTCATCTTTTTGAAATTTTCCTTCAGTTTAGAATACTTCTCATTTATAGTCCTGGAGGATGAAGTAGCTTTGGAAGATGGCGTCATAGTCCTCTTAGATCTGCATTCACCTGCAAAGTGACCTTGACGGTGACAATTGTAGCAGACAGCTGAAGCCTTGTCTATTCTTTCAGACTTTGGCTTTTCCCTTAGGGACAGCTGAGGAGACCTGCGGAATTTACTCTTATTGGCAAACTTCCTAAATGAGTTGGTTAGGAGTGCCAGGGACTCACCAAAATCTGACTTTCCACAGAGAAAGCTTTGATGTACTTCAGACAGCGTCTCAGACTTTCCATAGAGAAAGCTTTCATACTGTCTTACAAAATTGATCTTTCTAGTCTCTTGAACCTGAGTGGTTCCTTCATATTGGACACAAAGAGTATCCCATACGGATTTTGAAGATTTGAGTTTAATCACAGAATGATAAATCTCATCAGGAAGAGACATAGCTATTATAGACCTAGCACGCGTGTCTATAGCTATTTTCTTCTTGTCCTCATCRCTSCACTGATGTGGAAGCTTTGGAATCTGCCGTTCAGGAATCGCGGCAGTCGTAGCTGTTGTTGGAACAGCCGATACAATATTAAATGGAATATATGGTCCATTTTCTATATAGTGTGGAATTTCAGGATCCACACCTTCCAGAAAGAGGGACATCCGGTTTTCCAGAGACTAAAGTTGTCTCGGACAAACCGGGGAAGTTTGGCAAGAGAGCCATTATCTTTTGTGTGTGTGTGTTTGTGGTTTGTAAAGCCATTTGAAAGCAGTAAGTTTATCTAAGGAGAGATAAATTAATACAACAAAATAACAATACACAATGAAAGAGAGAAAACACTGCTCTGATACCACTTGTTGGTCCCAAAAGGGTCTACAAGAATACTAAACAGTTTGTAGAAGGGGGGGGAGAATACAAACACATTTTTCAAATTTAAAATATATATTGATAGAGAAGATCAATACAGATTTTACAASATTGTTTGCGGAAAGATAAGGAAAAAGAAACCTATCTAAACAATCTTAAGTTACACACAAAGGTTAGCAATTACAAGAAAAGAGATTGCTAAAAGAAAATATCTTTTACTTTAAGCTGGAAGAAGCTTGRAGTAASAATGAGGGAGGAGAGTGATGCGCGCACTCTGCATGGAGAAGAAAACACTTCTATATATACCCAGTGCATTAAATGTCCATTTAATGCAGTATAGTAGGTTATAGAGTGCGTGTCAAGCCTTAACAGGAAGGTTTGTCCTTTGTTACAGT
>NW_020203309.1:12758-18996 GCF_001531365.2 Cynara cardunculus var. scolymus | reverse complement strand
GATCGCTGGAACTGAAAATACAGAAACTAAAATACATCGAAAGGAAAAAGTGATTATCATCAAATCACTGAGAGAGAGGATCACCACACCGCCATTACATCTCTCTCGCGGTTACACCGCCATTACATCTCAAAAGCTTCAACACATTAGCCGGATTTGAAGTCCGGTCAACCTTGTCCGGATATGAAATCCGGACAATTACTTAGAGAGGAAAAAGATAAATTGGACATGGCTTGAGTGGTTTAGCTCGTAATCCAGTTAACACTTGGGCGGTTTAAGAAAATATCCGGACAACACTTGGGCGGTTTAAGAATAAACCGGTCAACACTTGGGCGGTTTAGGAAAATATCCGGTCAACTCTTGACCGGTTTAGATGAAATCCGAATAATATATGAAACATAATAAATCGTTTCAAACAATTACAATTGTTATACCACAATTGATACATCAAAGCATAAAACACTCACCTTATAAAAATGATCGGATTAAGTCTATTATTTATCTTCAGCCTTTTCTCTCAATATGCAGAAAAATTCTCAAAAACAGCCTCCTCTTCTTTTAACATACAATTGCTATTTATAGCAAGTGTATGGCCGCCCTTCAAAAGTCGGCTAACACACAAAATCTCACAATCCATCATACACACACAAATATATATATATATATATATATATATAATCCAAAAATCTTAACTCAAATCTCAAAACCTGAATATTCCAGAAATCAGTCAAAGAAATGAAAATCCAACAAAATCTTTCAGATAAAATCAGTAAGCTCAAAATTCTCATAAAAATTCAAAAACTATTCAGAAATAAGAAAATCAGAGAAATCAGTTAAAATCAGTAAAAACAGTCAAAAACTGTTGATAACAGTTAAAAATGTTTAAAATAGTTAAAACTAATCAAAAAACAGTTTACGCGACACAAAACAAATAGAAAAATCTCAAAACAATTCAAAACAGATCAAAATCAGTTAAAAATCTTCAAACGATGAAAACTCAGATAAAACTAATAAAAAATGAAACTTTATGCAAAATCGGACACAAGATGAAAATTGGCTAAGTCAAGGTCGCTGGCTGAGGATGGGTAAACCGGACACGGGAATACTAAGTCGCTGCCGAGATAGTTTAAATCGGACATGAGGATTTCTAATCCGGCCACAAGCTTGAGCAAGAAACACATCTTGCGACTAAGAGTTTCCGAGAAAATTGCAATCCGGACACGGGAAAACTAAATCGCTACCTAGGAGACACACAATCCGGACAAGTATTGTATCGGGGGAGCCTAATTCGGACAGCCCTTTTTCCGGGGTTGTACAAGAGATGAAGATCGCGACCAACACCTTTGCTAGGAAACCAAGTCCGGACAAGCTATTGTTCGTATACGGATGCGAGAGATTCAAGATCGCGGCTAAGGCAGAATACGGATAAGAGCGTGCGAGGTAAGGCTTGAATCTGGATGAGTCAATGACCGAGGGTGGCTGTATCCGGTCAAGACAGTGAGCGACTTAGACTTTTGGCTAAAATAGATCAAGTTCGGCTGACCCTTTGTGCGATTTGGATTGATCTCGCCTAAGTCTGTTATCAATATACACCAAATCCAAACAATGCAATGTCCGGATTACACCATGAAATAAATGGTTAAGTCTTGTTGGTTGCCCATCGATTAATGCCAAGTCTGAATAACACAGCCTGCGATTTACACTTCAAAAAAAAATCAATCCGAACACAAGGTTGTCTAAATCGCACAAGGAGTTGTAAGAGGTATCACGAATACGGACAAGAAAGGAATCAATGAAGGCTGAGTCCGGATAGTGTGATGTGCGAGGTGAGGCTATATCCGGGTTAGGACAAGCACGGACACAAGGTTGTTGAGCGATTACTTTGAAATCCGGATGAAACAGCAAGCGGTTTAGGTTAAGTACGATTAGTGTGGTGTCCGGATTACAACAAACATGGCATATAGAGCAAGTGTTTTGAGCGATGAAAGGCAAACTTGGATGAAAGCTTTGTGCAATTTTTGAGACCGAAAGTTTTCTAAGAATGAAATCCGGCTGCAAGATTAAGAATGAAATACGATAAAAACACAACAAAATCCCAAAAACTCAACTTTTTAACACAAAATTTGGATCAAAAACCGACTTTTTGGAAAACTAATGATCAAAACTTGAAAACTAATGATCAAAACACAAATCGTTGTGAATAACAAATATTCACAAGACAATTCCGCACATCTCAAACATATTTTTAACATCAAAACACATAAACTTGAAAAAAAATCATATCAAAATGATTAAAAGATGAAGAACACAAGATGAAAAAAAATATAAACTCCTGAAAATTTTCTTCAAAGATTTCTTCTTGTGATTTCTTTACATAACCTGCTCTGATACCAAATGTGAGTCCACAACATGATTAATCTTCATATAATCTTCATAGAATCATGGCAGATGAATTTAAACATTCAAGAACACTTGAAGGAGACATGAGAGGATTAGTCAAATAGTCAAACTTTCAATAAATCTTTCAATCTATATGCAAGTATTACAATGAAGCTCTCCTACAAAATTACATTAGAAGACAAAGCTTATATAGGGTCAAACTGAGAACCCTTCTAGTCAAAGTCAACATCATTTACAAAGTCAAACACGCTCTCTTTACAATTATAGACAATTATAAACTTTCAAGGCGAATACAATTTAACACTAAAATTCAGTTCTAACATCCCCCCCCCATTGTATTTAGGCTTGAAAGAATTTGCGCACTTTGAATCTCGTTTGAACTTTGTCGCTTTAAGCACTTTATGACTTATTGAAATCTTCAAAACAAACTTCTAACAATCTCAGCTTTATGATTTTCAGATGATCTTTTGTTGAGAAAATCTTCCAACATTCTCCCTCTCGAATGTAGAACAGAAACGATCTTCTCATTTGACAATAAAGAACAGTATCAGCAACAATCTTCAGAAACGATCTTCAAGATATGATCTTTGAAGAATTTCTTCAGACAAACAAATTTCTAACATTCTCGCCATAAATGAATTTCTTCAGATAAAAGTTCACAAACATTCTTCCCCAAAATTAAGCATTCTCTTCGTTGAGAAATCTCTATCAGTAAACTTTTGTAAAGATGATCTTCTCATCCAAAAAGTCTCAAACAATGTAGCACAAAATAATCTTCAGTAATAATCTCCAGTCACACTTCTTTGAGTCTTTTGTCGGTTCTCAATCCTTATCTCATACTCCCATTTGATGTTACTCCCCCTTGATTTTTATATCATACTCCCCTTCTATCATCCAGAAATGATTATTTCATTCATTATTTCATACTCCCCCTTATGATGAAATGAGAATCATTAGCATCATACACCAGAATGAATGAAATTTTTAGCAAGAGCCGACGATTCATAGATTGTAGGAAGATCTTTTCAAATCCACTTTTATAGTCTTTTCAGATTAAGGGAATGGGAAAATAACAACCAATTTCAACTTATGAAATTATTTTCAATCTTATAAAAAGATTGACCTGTGAATATAACAAATATACTCAGTACAACGGATGTACTTCATATATGAGACTTTTATGAGGTTCATCTCACCAGGTCTTCCATTGAATCATTGATATCTTTTAAAAGTATATCTATGAATGTTTCGGCAAAATAACATATAATTTGCAAATCTGTGTAGTGTAGAAAGATAAAGCAACATATGCTTCTGTTTAGGCTCAAAATGATAAACGATGTAGACTACAAAAATTTATCTGACTCTATATGTGATCAAAAAGACTTGTAGGGGGACATATATCCTTTTTTTCAATATCAACTTTCTCCGAATGAGAAATTGATAGATTGTGAGCTGCGTGCCCCAAGTGTTATTGAAACACTCATCTGTTAAGAGATAAATAAGTAGTTGGTGGGGTTGTGACAAGAATTGGCCTGGGCTTTGCCTTTTTCAATACTAGTCTCGAAAGAATTAAGAACTAATAGATTACGTGGTTTGCCCGATATTTTGAAGTTTGGAACAGGATTCTTATAATTCTTTAATCCAGAAACAACTCTCATCATTTCTTTTAGCTCACAACAACTACCCCTCTCATTTTCATTTTAAGCTCTGCACACAAACCCATTTTGAGTTTAAGCTCACTCAGATGTGGTTGTCATGATGGATAGGTTTGTCGGTTCTGACATTCCATCGAGGTATTTCTATAAAGCACTCAGTCCCTCCTAAAATGACAATATGCTTAGTTGATCATAAACAATTGATCAAAAATATTATTGCAATAAAGCACAATGATTAGATAAAATTGATCAAAATATGTAACTTATAAGCAAAATCAGACAAGGAGTGATGTACGAAATCAGATTATTCAGAATATGAGAGAAACGAATGAAGATCTGTAAGAACAAGTTTACATATTCTAATATTCAAAGAATCACAAATGTATATCAATCAAGGTAAAAGAATATCAGAAAAACAACCTTTGATTACAAACGAGTGTATTATCACCGACAATGATTATTATTTAAGAGACGTAATAAAAACAGTTTCAAAGAATAGCTCAAACAGGTATTGGAATTATGTTCGATGAGAAATTACGCAAGTAAAATCTCAAGAAATACATGCTCAGAAAATGTACTTGTTTTTAAAAAAAATTCACTTTCCAAAAACTTTTATTTAAATTTCTAGAGACTCCCCCTAGAAAATAGATTTAAGTAACGATTCATTTAAGCTCAAACTAAACAAAAATGAAACCATTTTAGCACGGGTCCTGAACTGAGTTGTTAAGAAGCCATATTCATTAAAGCACGGGTCCTAAACTAAATTGTTTAGAAACCTAATTTGAACAGTTTACAAACTCCCCCAGAATTTATGCATCATAGACATAATATTCTGATCAACACTATAATGACACACCCGTAAAATCAGATCAAACAGATTTTGGTACCTAAACAAACTTGGGTCCTTCTTTGTTAGTATCAGGTTGTGGGATATTGTATCTTCCAAACCATCTATTCTTATTAGATGTTTTCTTTTTCGCAATTTTAACAAGTTGATCATATATGCAATAAGATCCATAGCAATAATTACTATCATACCTGTTATGATTCTTCCAGCTCTTTTGATGTCTGTTGTCTCCAGTCTACCTGTTGTACCTCCTCCTGTTCACAAAATCAGTGGTTTTGCATGTGGAGCACATGATCTTTCTCTTGCTAAGATTTATCAGACTATTAGTAGATCTCACAACACAAGGACGGACATTGTTAGTAACAACAAAGTTACGAGACGAAACAGATTCAACTTTATTAACCCAAATACTTTTAACTTTTGAAGAATGATAATTGGGTGATCCAATGGCATACCCTTGATAAGACTGATTAGAAGAACGAGAATAGTTCTTAGAAACAGTTGATGTAGGGCTGTTTGAATAACTGTTATATTTCTTTATAAAAGCTTGTTTTACATTATGAAGGAGAACCAGTTGAGCGTTGAGCATACGAAAAGTCTTTAACTTTCTTTAAAAGCTGGTCTCTTTCATCAGAAACTAAATCATACTTCTCTTTGAGTTTAGTTCTCATTTTCAATTCAGTTTCAAATTATGTCTTAAGATCATACAATTTCTTAGAAGTATCCAAGAGTTTACCTTCTAACTCCTTCTCCAGCTTTGCAAACATCTTCTTTTCTTTATCAAACTCTCGTCTCTCTTCATCTGAGTTGCTCTTCTCATTCTCAAAAGCAATGCAGAGCCATTTTTTCTGTTATGCAAGCTCTTTGGTAATTGCTACATATTTCTTAGCAGTGTTTCTCTTTTCAAGAGCAAACTGCTTCTTTTCTTCATCAAAACCTTTCTGCTTTTGAGCAATGCATTCAGATAGTTCAAGATTCTTGCTCAGACATTCTTCTTTGAATTCTTTCTTCCCTTTATCAATCTTGGCTCGTTCCAAGATGATTAGCTGCTCAAAATCAGAAATTTGATTCAATAACATTTTAGCATTTAATTCCAGAGAGTTTGATCTTGATTCAATAACATCAGTCTCTGTATGTTTCCTTTCAGAAGAGTTTCTCTCAGCATTTAGTTCATTTTGAACTTCTTGGAGTTTATTAAATAAGTCTTTATTTGACTTACTCCAGGTTTTTAACTCTTCATTTGTTTCTTCCCTGATAGAATCCACAGTTTTCTCCAACTTTTCTATCCACAACTTAGGCCTTTGTAAAACAGCAGAACAGGATCTTCACAGAAGAC
>NW_020203309.1:3732-12687 GCF_001531365.2 Cynara cardunculus var. scolymus | reverse complement strand
CAGAGGACCATTTTCCAGAACCTCTGTGAGAGACATCAGAGGTTCTGTCATTCTTGACTTGCACGATGAAACAGCTTCTGATGCTAGTCCTCTGTTGTCTTCTGTGGAAGATMCCCTTCTGTCAACACTTGCAGAATACTTTTTCATACTTTTACATGAAGTAAATATTAGAGCTAACATTGTTCCATAGATTCTTTATGTTCCTTTCATAAATTGGTAACAAGCTCTTCATTAGCATGATTTTCATAAGACATAATTATATATTTATTTTTGTAGTCCTTTGTGCTCTTTTCCAACTCTGAAATCTTAATTCTCAGTTCTTTACTCTTTTTCTCAAGAAAAACTGCCATTTCAAAATTTAAAGATTGATCAAAGAATCTTATGCAATGAACGAAATCAGTCAAAGAAATGAAAATCCAACAAAATCTTTCAGATAAAATCAGTAAGCTCAAAGTTCTCAGAAAAATTCAAAAACTGTTCAGAAATAAGAAAATCAAATAAAACAGTTAAAAATCAGTAAAAACAGTCAAAGTGTTGATAACAGTTAAAAATTGTTACAAATAGTTAAAACTGATCAAAAACAGTTTACGCGACACAAAACAAATAGAAAAATCTCAAAACAGTTCAAAACAGATCAAAATTAGTTAAAAATCTTCAAACGATGAAAACTCAGATAAAACTGATAAATAATGAAACTTTATTCAAAATCGAACACAATATGAAAATTGGCTAAGTCAAGGTCGCTGGCTGAGGATGGGTAATCCGGACACGTGAATACTAAGTATCAGCCGAGATAGTTTAAATGGACGAGAGGATTTCTAATCCGGCCACAAGCTTGAGCCAGAAACACAACTTGCGACTAAGAGTTTCTAAGAAAAATGCAATCCGGACACGGGGAAAACTAAATCGCTACCGAGGAGACACACAATCCGGACAAGTATTATATCGGGGGAGCATAATCCGGACAGCCCTTTGTCCGGGGTTGTACAAGAGATGAAGATCGCAACCAACACCTTTGCTAGAAAACCAAGTCCGGACAGGCTATTGTCCGTATACAGATGCGAGGGATTCAAGATAGCGATTAAGGCAGAAAATGGATAAGGGGCGTGCTAGGTAAGGCTTGAATCCGGATGAGTCAATGACCGAGGGTGGATGTATCCGGTCAAGACACCGAGCGACTTATACTTTTGTGCGATTTGGATTGATCTCGCCTATGTCTGTTATCAATATACACCAAATCCGAACAATGCAATGTCCGGATTACACCATGAAATAAATGGTTAAGTCTTCCTGGTTTCCCAGCGATTAAAGCCAAGTCTGGATAACATAGCCTGCGATTTACATTTAAAAAAAAATAATCCGGACATAAGGTTGTCTAAATCGCACAAGAAGTTGTAAGAAGTATCACAAATACGAACAAGGAAGGAATCAACGAAGGTTGAGTCCGAATAGTGCGATGTGCGAGGTGAGGCTATATCCGGGTTAGGACAAGTACGGACACAAGGTTGTTGAGCAATGACTTTGAAATCCGGATGAAACAGCAAGCGGTTTAGGTTAAGTAAGGTTAGTGTGGTGTCCGGATTCCAGCAAACATGGATTATAGATCAAGTGTTTTGAGCGATGAAAGGCAAACTTGGATGAACGCATTGTGCGATTTTTGAGACCGAAAGTTTTCTAAGAATGTAATCCGGCTGCAAGATTAAGAATGAAATCCGATCAAAACACAACAAAAACACAAAAAATCAACTTTTTAACACAATTTTTGGATCAAAAACTGACTTTTTGGAAGAAAAAAAAAAGTTCAAGAACACAAAAAAATTAAAATCCACAAATTTGATCAAAACATGAAAACTAATGATCAAAACACAAATCGTTGTGAATAAACAAAGATTCACAAGACAATTCTACACATTTCGATCATATTTTTAACATCAAAACACATAAACTTGAAAAAAATTCAAATCAAAATGATTAAAAGATGAAGAAAGATGAAAAAAATTATAAACTCCTGATTAAAAGATGAAAAAAAATTATAAACTCCTGATTAAAAGATGAAAAAAATTTCAAATCAAAATGATTAAAAGATGAAAAAAATTATAAACTCCTGAAAATTTTCTTCAAAGATTCTTCAAAATAGAGATTTCTTCTCGTGATTTCTTTGCATAACCTGCTCTGATACTAAATGTGAGTCCACAATATGATCAATATTCATATAATCTTCATAGAATCATGGAAAATGAATATAAACATTCAAGAACACTTGAAGGAGACTTGAGAGGATTCGTCAAATAGTCAAACTTTCTATAAATCTCTCAATCTATACGTAAGTATTACAATGAAGCTCTCCTACAAAATTACACTAGAAGACAAAGCTTATATAGGGTCAAACTTAGAACCCTTTTAGTCAAAGTCAACATGACTTACAAAGTCCAACACGCTGTCTTTACAATTATAAACAATTATAAACTTTCAAGGCGAATACAATTTAACACTGAAATTCAGTCCTAACATTCCATCATATTCTTGATCATCTTGTTGAACTATATTATTTTGCAGATATGCAATTACTTCTGAGTAAAAGTTATTTTATCAGATTTTGTTGTTCAACACCCTGCATTTGCAAAGAAGGGATTTACTCACTAGTCCCTTCTAGTCTAACCCTCGTTTTGTGTTTTAAAAATGTGCAATGCAGGAACTGCAGGGTCAAGGGATATTAAAGGGAAAGGAAAAATGTACTTATTTTCCTTATGTGATATTTGCTTTTGAAGTTCAGCATGATGATTGCTTATTTTGAGAATACATGTGGTTGTACATGTGATAGTACAGGGATTTTATTTATGGAATTTTTCATATGTATATTTTGTACATATAAGAACCCTTGTACTAGTGGAATCCATATGGTGTAAACTGTATTTCTTCGAAATGAAATATGTGTTACATGCAAATGTGGTGTAAGGGGATGTCACATTTCCCATTTGTTGTCGAATTTTGCCTTTATAAGCTATAGGTATAAATAGCTTTTTTAATTGTAATTTGTGTAAGGATTTTTCATTGTTAATCATTTTCATGAAGATTAATACAATTTACATTTGACCAAATTCTCTCAAAGTGTTCATCCTTTCTACATTGATATTTTACTAATCTAATTGAAGAATCTGGGAATTACAACTTTGTACAAACAGATTTTCAAGTTGCTGATATTTTTTACAAAACGACTCGATGAGAAAAGGTTTTCATCTTTAGTAAGCAAGCTTAGAATGTTAAATCTGGTTGTATGAAGATCTGATCAATATGTTAAGGGAGAGTCTGTATCTAAATCAAAATCTGAATCTGATTTTAATATTCTTAGCTGTCAAATTCTAACCACTTATATGAGTTTCTGAGTTGCATTGTTAAGGGGGAGAACATCACAATGCATATCTGATATGATCTCATTCTCAGGTATATCTTTCTAGTCTCACTCTTCATATGCGTAGAAGAAGGACAACTTCTATGGATATAAAATATTTTTAAATGTTCGAACCACTTCTTTAAACTCAAAATGATTTTATTATTCTAAGAAGTGTGACTTTAAATGATTTTCATTCATATTTTGTTTGAAACGAGTACCATCTCTAATCATGTATTTTATTGAGTTTATGCTTGTGTATTTTCTCTTCATACATAATTCCAATACCTGATTCTGCTATTCTTCAAATTGTTATTATCATGTCTCTAAAATGCAAAACTCATTTTCGGTGATAATACGCTCATTTGTAATCAACTCTATTTTTCAGATTTCATTGAACATAATTCTTTGATTGTTAAAAACTTCAAAATTCTTTGATTGCTAATCTGTAACTTTTTGGATATCCAGGTTAATCAAAAAAAATCTGTAACTTTGTTCGTACAGATCTTCGTTCATGTCTCCCTACATAAATAATCTGATTTTTGAATCACTCCTTGAATATTTTTCATGTGCTGAATTGCAATATTCTTTTTGATTGAACTCTTGTGATCATGAGCTTAAATGCATATATTTTTCATTGAGCTTAAATGTAAAATTCTTAGGAGGGACTAAGTGCTTATCAGAAATAACTCTATGGACTATCAGAACTGATAGCCCTACCCAAAAGGTCAACCATACTGAGTAAGCTTATCTGCAAATGGGTTTGTGTATTGAGCTTAAAATGAAAAAGAGAGGGGTAGTTGAAGTGAGCTTAAAATATTTTGTGCGAGTTCTGTCCAAGATTAAAAGAATCTCAGAATCCCGATTTATCGAATAAAATCCGAGCAAACCGCAAAATCTATTAGTTCTTAATTTTTTTGAGACTAATATTGAAAAAGGCAAAGCACAGACCAACACTTGCATAAAACCCCACGAACTACTCATTTATCTCTCAAAAGATAAGTGTTTCATTAACACTTGGGGTATGCAGCTCATTATCTATCGATTTCTCATTTGGAGATAACTTATATTGAAAAAAAAGAATATATGTCTCCCATTTCAAGTCTTTTTGATCACTAATCGAGTCTGATAAATTTGCAGTCCACACTATTTATCTTTTTTGAGCCTATCTGAAGCATGTGTTGTTTTATCATTCGTACACCGCACAAAATTTATAGAATATGTGTTATTCTATCATAACATTCATAGATATGCTTTTTTCAAGCTATCAATGATTGAATGGAAGTTCTGGTGTGTGATAACCGGGTTTTTTGGTTAAGCATTTGAGGTAATCCTTACGTGATTATTTATTTGATTATGTGAAAATGTGCATATTTATATATGAGAAAATATGTATACATGATATTGATAATATGCATATGTGTATGTGTATGCACGATTTATATTGTTAACATGCATGAAGTTTCGAAATATGCATGTATGTGAATAAATTATAATTATGTCGGATTAGGAAGTGTGTGTATGTGTATGTACAAGATATTTGTGGAAAAAGAGTTTTATATTGTTTCTTCAAACACCGCCTCTTTTTAGAAAGGATAAGAAGAAGCAAATTTTATATTCTTTCCTCAAACCACCTCTTAAGGTAATATAAAAAAGGAGTTGGCGTTTGAAGAGGGTTATCTTGAAATTTCGGGAAAAAACAGTGAGAGAAAAAGTGTGACTTTCTTCTAAATATTCAGAAACTGGAAATTGGGGTTTAAAGTTGAAGCAGTTTCCATTGCTACTTATATTGTGTATAAGGTGAGTTACTTTAAAGGAACAACCTTTGAAGTTATTAAGGTTATGTGTTTTGTAAAACTGCTGATATAACTATGAAGTTGATATGTGTTTATTTTCTGGAAATTTAAAAGTTGAAGAGAACCTATAATCGGACAGTGTTGTCCGATGAGGATTTATTGTTAAACAAAGTTTTAATTGATAAAAGTGGTTTCCGGATGGGTATTGTCCGATGAAAGTATGTTTAAACATTTTGGGATTAAAAGATTATTTTTGTATCTTTCAAATGAGGTTATAAATCTGGAAAAGATACTGTTTGGATTTTCTTTCAAGACAGTTGTAACATGAGGTCTGTTTTGAAAGAAATGAGTTTTCAAATGTTTCTTCAGGACGATTGTGACTTTGGTCTGTTCTGATTTGAAACAATGTTTCTACGGGACGATTGTGACTTCGGTCTGTTCCGGTACGAAACTATTTTTAGGATGTTTCTATGGGACGGTTGTGACTTCAGTCTGTTCCAGTATGAAACTAAATGATTTTTAAATGTTTCTACGGGACGGTTGTGACTTCGGTCTGTTCTGGTACGAAACTATTTTGAGAATGTTTCTATGGGATGGTTGTGAATTCGGTCTGTTCTAGTATGAAACTAAACGAGTTTTAAATGTTTCTACGGGACGGTTGTGACTTCGATCTGTTCCGATATGAAACCATTTTTAGGCGATTATTGGCTAAAACTAGAGACGATGTTTCTTCAAGAGGTTGTGACTTTGGTCAATTATGATATGGAACTCTTCATCTATAGATTTGAGGAGGAAATAAGGGTGCATATCAAGGAGAGGTGTACCATGGGATAAGAGTGGCATGTCAAGGAAAGGTGTACACTGGATAAGGGTGGCACTTGGATAACTCTGGTTATTATATCAACAAGAGATAATAGCTTTGAGTTAACATTTCTCTGTGACATGGGAACTTAGAAATGTTGCTCTTATTGAAATAATAACATGGATGTTATTGAGAAGGGAAAACGTCTTATAGCCAGAGACATTATTTGCCAATGATTTCAAATTATTTAAATGAAATCAGAGTATTCGTTTTATAATTAGTTAAGAGAGACAGGTATGGAAGAATCCTTTTCAAGAATGTAGGAAAACAGGGATTTTGGTTGTATGGAAGAATCCTTTTCAAGAATGTGCTTGGAACCAGAGGGGCTCTGGTAGGTCTTTTGAACAGACCTAGGGCCTCTAGTGATGTGGGAAACGTTTAAAGTGTTTTCGGAAATATTGTGGTCCAGAGGTTGTGTATGTACTATATAGAGGCTCTGTATCGAGAAGTTGGTCATGCGACTAGTTTTTAAATGTTTTCCGAATTTATATGACCTAGAGGCTCTCTATGTACTATACAGAGGCTCTGTGTCATGAAAGTTGTATTTTTAAACTTTGATATCTAAGCTCTGTATGTAAGTATGGTGTCCGATCTTTGTGTGTCCAATAGTGGAGTCAGCTCTGTATTTGAGTATGGTGTCCGAGCTCTATATCTGAGCTCTGTCTTTTGAAACTTAACTTATTATAACATCTTTCAAGTCTTTGTCTTTTTAAATAAAACGAGAACCAGAGGAGCTCTGGTTATATTTTAGTAATCCTTTTTCTTAAAACTTCTATTTTGGTCTATTCGGACCAGAGACTCTAATTACTCAAAGGATCTCTGGTTAAATGGAAGCCTTGGTTATATTTGGAAGTATGAGTACAGAAGCTCTGGTTGGTCAGAGTAGAAGCTTTAGTCAACTAGAGGAGTTGTTTAAATAAAATTGTCCTTTAGAGACAAATGAGCTCTGGTCTTTAGTAACCAGAGGGGCGCTGGTCCTTAAGAGCTTGGGGAGCTCTGACCAGTTAAGCTAGAGAAATTCTGCATCTCTGTATTTTATAATTAATGCAGATTCCAGGGAGCATATATCTGTATAAATGAGAAAATGTTTTTAATACATTTTGGTGATCTTCACTCTGTAATTGCAAAGAAAAAGGTTATCTCACTAGACCTTCTGGTCTAACCCTCATTTTGTGTTTTGAATATGCATTGCAAGACCAGTAGGGTCTCGGGATGTTAAGGGGAAGGGAAAAAATATGATTATTTTCCTTATATGCTTATTTGTTGTTTTGAAGATCAATTTGCTATTTTGAAGATACATGTAGTCATACATGTGACAGTACAGGGTTTTTCTTTTGGAAATTTTCAGTCGTGAATTCTGTACATATAGAAACTCTGTACTTGTGAGACCAATGTGGTGTAATATGTATTTCTTTGATATGAAATATATGTTATATGCAAATGTGGAGTATGGGGTGTCACATGGTGAGATGAACATTAAAAAGTCTCATATATAAAGTACATTCATTGTACTGAATACATCTGTTGTATTAACAGGACAATCTTTGTATAAAAAATTGAAAACAGGCTCATAAGTTGAATCTAGAATTTTCTCAAAAAAATTAATCTAAAAAGATTAATTAAGCGGATTTGAAAAGATTTGCTTAAAATTTCTATGAATTGACGGTATATTTTCAAAATCATTCATTTATTGGTATGAAGTTAATACTCATTAATATTATTATCATCATAAGAAGAGTATACATAAAATGAATGAATCTTTCTGAGTCATTTCTGAAGGTTGGGGAAGTTATTAAAGATTTGAGGGAGTAAAGATAATTGTTGTTGAAAATTTCTGAAGATTATTGCTTTGCTGAGATTAAGGGGGGAGTGCATGTGAAGATTATTTATCATTTGTTATTAAGAAGAGATTATACAGATTAATTCTATTTTGAAAAAAAGAGGGAGATTTCTTAAAAGTTGAAAAGAAGGTTCTATCAAGTTTCAGGGGGAGCTGACAAATTTTCTGAAGCTGATTAATTGGGGTAGATTGTTTCAAGATTGTTAAAGAGTTGAAGATTGTTAAAGAGTTGAATATTGTCAAAGAAAAGGGGAGATTGTAAGAGTTTTGAAGTTTGATGTAAGTTTTTAAAAGAGAGATTTTCAAAGCTTAAAGATCAAATCCTGAAGATAGCAAGTTTTCTAAATGAATTATGAAGATCGTTGTCGTTAAAGCTAAAAGTTTAACGATCTAAAGAATTTGTTGTTTTTTGGACTTGAATCTAATATTGGTAGATTGTTGGGTCTAAAAGGTGTTAAACCCCATAACTCATAATGTAAAAAGTAATGAAAAACAATAAGTGATGAAGAACCAGAAGACCGATGAAGACATCAAGGCAGTATCGGCTAAGTCTGGAGTACAACCAGAGGACCGATGGACAATCTGGGATGCGATGGAAAGAGCATCCTCATCGATCCTCTGGTCATCAACACTTAGTGAATTCTCCAGCAAATCGTCCAGAAGCATACAATGAAGATCTAAAGGTAAGGATGATTCATCACACCATGAATGACAGCTAGAGATGACATGTCAACAGCTAGATTTCTAGTTTATCTTTAATACTAAAGTTTATCCATAGGATAGATAAACGTTATCTGTTAATAGAAGATTAGCTAAAATGTCTCATTAAATAGTTATCTTCTTATTAGCTGATTAGTATAAATAGGTGATTAGACCTTTTGTAAAAAGAGTCGCTTTAACGAGTTGCTTGAATAGCTTTACGTTCTTCTTATAATAAAGTGTGAAACCCTTGAAGCTTAAGACTGTTCTTAATTGTTATTAATTTCCTCTTGAGTATTCATAACTTTCTTCGTTAAATCACTATAATTTGGTTATTCTTAACTAGATTATTAGTGTTATTGAGAGATCT
>NW_020203309.1:0-3477 GCF_001531365.2 Cynara cardunculus var. scolymus | reverse complement strand
AGGGTCCCTACATTCCACAAACTCTAGTCCCAAGAGTTCCAGGAACAAACACCACAGCTGAAATTACAGCCTACTACATGCCCAAAGTTGAAAGAAATTGGGATGAAGATGACAAGGAAAGAGTTGAAACTGACAAAAAGGCCAAAAGGTTGATTATCATGGCCCTATCCAACGAAATCTTCCAATCCCTTGATACATGTTCCACAGCCAAGGAACTATGGGATGAACTAGCAAGCCAACTGGAAGGAAGAGCAAAAACAAAGAAAAATCATAGAGCACAATGTCTCAACGAATACACAAATTTCAAAGCCCTCCCTGATGAACCCATACAAAAGACTTACGATCGCTTCAACACATTGATAAATCAATGTCGAAGAAACGATATTATCAGAACTAAGGAAGAAAACAACGTTTTATTCCTAAAAAGTCTAGGCGATGAATGGACTCAGCTATCTATGTCCCTACAAGCAAACCAGGACCTAGATGGCTGGTCTCTTCATGACCTGTATGGAACACTTGCAGCACAAGAGAGCGACATTATGAAGAAAAAGATATCCATTGGTGGACCTCTTGCTCTTGCTGCCGATGAAAAGGAAAAATCAAGGACTCCTGCCAAAGAACATAAGAAGAAAGGCAAGAAAGCATTGAGGGTAGAATCAGAATCTGAAGAGGAAACTTCTGAATCAGATGATGAGATTAAAGCTTTTGCCAAATCGTTGGCATTGATTACAAAATAGTTCCAAAAGAAGTTCAGCAGAAAACCCTATGAGTGAAAAGAGTTCAAAAGGGAAAGGTACCAGTCATCATATGATAGAAAGCCATCCAAATTTCATCAAAGGGATGAAAGAAGAGATGGCAGAGAAGAACGAGAAGAAAGAAGAGAAGAAAGAAGAGAGGAAAGAAAAGAGGACAAGGATGGAAGGAAAAATGACCTTCGACGCTTTAGGTGCGGAAAACTTGGTCATTTTTCCAAAGAATGCAAAGGACGATTGATCAAGGATGCTGTTGGGTTCAAGTTAGACCTTTAAAGTTGTATTCAAGTTTCTCCTTAGTGTAATTGTTTTGTAATAGTGTAGCCTTTACTATTTCCTAGTATAAATAGTAATTTCCTTGTAATTGTCATTAACAATCGTCATTAGCAGAATTATCAAGATTAGTGCTGTATTTCTCTCTCTCTCTCAATCAAATCATCTTTTGATAATATTCTTTCTACCTATTATGTTCATCATGATTCTTGAAGATTACATCATGTTTGCATGATTTCTGGACTTATCAATTGGTATCAAAGCAGACTGCAGCAGTTTGGGTTTGAAGATTCATCAGATTTGCACATTTTTTGCACGATTTATTGAAGATTCATCGATCTATTCATCACTGTTCTTGATTTTTTTTCGTCCGGATTGGGTTTTTTAGCCTAAATCGTTCATATTTTGAGTTTTAATTGTAAAGAATTACATTGTTAGATTCGGTTTTACATATCGAACAATCTTGATTCACACCATTTTTTATTTTAAACAATTTTAAGGCTGAATTAGTCGAAATTTGATTTTTCATATTCTGGAAAAAAAAAATTCAAAATTCAAATTTTTTCATGTTTTGATCCAAAATTTTGGTAAAAAGTGTGAAATTTTGTGTTTTTGCTTGAATTTTAGTCCGTTTAAAGCTTGTACGGTTTAAGATGTTATCCGCTTAACTTTTGTGCGATTTAACATCCGTGTGTTTTCGAGTTGTTTTGATATAGGTTATACCGAACAACACTTGTGCGGATAATTGACCGGTTTAACTAATCCGGCTGGTAAACAGTTGATACCTTGTGCGGATTAGTGTGCGGTTTAAAGAATCCGGTTGGTAAACCGTTAAACATTTGAAAGGTTTATTGTGCGGTTTAAAGAATCCGGCTGGTAAGAAGTTTGTAACTTGAACGGATATTTGAACGGTTTAAACAATCCGGATGGTAAGTTTGATTGTTTGTGCGGTTTAGAATCCGCTTGGTAAGTCTTTGACTATTTGAGCGGTTTATTTCTGTAATCGTACATCTTTTGGACGGTATTTGATTGGACGGTGTTTGACTTTTGATCGGTTTAATATTTTGACTTTTGAGCGATTTGTTTTAAAAGGACTTCTAATCCGGATAACCTGTTGAATATTCTATTTTTTTGACCGGACTCTTATACCGGATAAACTTGACCGGACTCTTAATCCGGATAAGTGTGTGTGCTTAATATTTTCTAAATGTTGAATGTGTGCTTATTATAGTTTACATATTATCAGATATATTTTTGTAAACTGATCTTTTAATTCAAACTTTGAATTGTAGTTGATCCTATTTTCATACAAACTGATACGATGAGCTCAAGAGAAGCAATGGCTATTGGTACTAATACCAAGCCACCTGTTCTTTTTTGTGGTGACTATAATCAGTGGAGAGATAGATTTCTGAACTTCATTGAGAGAATGAAAGAAGGAGATCTGATTATGAAATCTCTAATGGAAGGTCCTGCTGAATTTTTCCTAGTGGTAGAAGCTGATATAGTAGCAGGCATACCTGAACAGAAAGTACCTAAACTGAAACATCAATATTCATCTGAAGAAAAGGAAAGAGCCCATGTTGATGTGCTTTGCAAGCCTTATATGATGCAAGCATTGACTAATGATATCTACACTAGCATTGACAGTTATAAATCATCAGGTCACAACATGTGGGTTCAAATAGAGAAGATGATGATGGGTTCGAAAGTGGGAACTCAGTTGAAGAGTTCAAGGCTAAAGAAGGAGAAAGTCTTGATGATGTATATAATAGACTTGCCAGACTGCTAAACGAGCTGACAAAGAACGGAATTTCCAAAACTACTATAGAGATAAATGTTAAGTTTCTTAACAATCTCCAATTAGAGTGGAAACCATTTGCTAATCATATCAGATTTAACAAGCAGTTATCTGATATTGATATTCATGARATATATGAAACTCTGAAACAGAATGAGCAAGATGTTTTGGAGATATGAAATGCAAAGAAGAAAGGGAAAGAAGTTACTGATCCTTTGGCTCTTGTAGCTGAGAGAAAGGAGAAGAGATTCAAAAGCAGATCTGGAAAGAAAGTCCAAGAGGTTAGTCAATCAAGTGAGTCTGAATCAGAAGACAGTAACAGCTCAGAATCTGATTCTGAAATGTCAGAGATCAAGCAAGCAATGGCAATGCTGACCAAAGCATTCCAGAAGAAGTTCTCAAAAAGGCCACACTCGAACAATCAGAGATTCTCGTCAGGCTCAAAGTATGAATAAAAAGACGAATTTGGAGAGAAGAAGAAATATGAAGAAAAACGATTTGAGAAGAAATATGAGAAAAAGCCGGAAGAAATGAAGAAATTTAGCAAAGGWGTAGCTGATGAGAATACCAAATGCTATAACTGTGGTAAGCTAGGCCACTTTGCTATTAATTGCAAGAAGCCGGTAAATCGAGATACCGACTACTACAAGA
>NW_020203308.1:12880-25667 GCF_001531365.2 Cynara cardunculus var. scolymus | reverse complement strand
AGTTTATCTATCTGATATTTGGATTCATCCTTAACTTTTTCTATCTTTTCTTTATATTCTCGATGCAAAGTTTCATTACATTTCACATCAACATAAATCTGAAGTTTAAATTTCTTTTCCAGCTCAGCATACTTAGCTCTCAATTCTTGATTCTCCTTCTTTAGAATATCTGCCATTTTAAAAAATTGATCAGTTAAGAATCTATGCAGTGAAATCAGATAACAGAAATATGAACAGATAAGCTCAAAAAGAATAGAAAAACACAAAAACTGAAAACACACACAAAAACAAATATATAATGATCCAAAAAGAAAATCTAAACACAAACAAACTAAGAAACCAAAACAATCCAAAAAAAAATTATCCATGTCCAAAAATCTGATTCTAAGTCCAAAAGCAATACAATAGCAACACTTTACAATACAGATGTAGAACAAAAAAAAATTCTATCTGCACTTGAAATTCTATCCAAATATCCACGTGAATGCTTCTCTTATTAGTTGCTTCAACAGGCTTTTAAATCAGTTAAACTGTCCAAAACCAATCCTTGCTATGCTTGAAAACCTTCCAAAATGTATTATGATTTACCTGACAACAAAAATAGTTGAACAGTCAAATCAATAAACAGCAATACCAAGACAGTTTACAAAAACCTGTTTTCAGCATGCAACAATACTAAAACAATTTACTTCACCTGGGCTGCTGTTTTAGACAACAATTTACGAAAATAGTGTATGCTGCCAAATCACAAATCTGCTCAAAACTAGCAGTCTGCTTAAACAAACAGCATTAGTGGCTTATGGCAGAACCTCCTGTTTTAGTTGAGCAACTGCTTCAAAACAGCCTTAAACAGTTTAGCAAACAGCAAAGGAAGAACTCATTCAACAAAATAACCTGCTGTCAAGACCTATGAAGCAAACAATCTTGATATATCAATAAAAACAGTTTGCTGTCAAACAAATACTGTTCACTGTATAGCTGCTGTTTAACTGTTTTGTTGTTGCTGCTGTTGAACAAAAACAAAGGAATGTTAGTTCACTCAAAGGAATATTAGACTTGCTGTTTCAAACAGTCCCAAAGCAGATGAATCTGGTAAAACAGATCGAAAGTAGGGCAAGACCTGCACACTGTGTATGCTGTTTCAAATCAAAACAAATGAATATTAGTCCACCTGCTGTCAAACACATCAAACACAGCACAAAACAGACCCTTGCTGCTGTTGTGTATGAACCTATTGTTTAAGACTTGCTGTCAAAATAACAAAATCTGCATCACAG
Organism: Cynara cardunculus var. scolymus; assembly: GCF_001531365.2. NCBI lineage: Eukaryota > Viridiplantae > Streptophyta > Magnoliopsida > Asterales > Asteraceae > Cynara > Cynara cardunculus. The sequence goes on along the minus strand of NW_020203308.1, from coordinate 24,390 downwards.
TCAACTATATAACTTGTTGTTTCAACTCAAATCAACCAATTATACTGTAAAACAGTAAGAACCAAGCTGCTGTTACGAAAACTTGAGCTGCTGTCAAGCCTGCTTTCAAGACTTGCTTCTGTTTAGCTCATTCAACACTTCAATCTGCACCTGTTGTCAATACCTGCACACTGTGTAGCTGCTGTTTCAAAACAAACTTAAAAATACACAAACAGTATAACCAACAATACTAAACCTGCTGTTAGCTTAAAACTGTTACAAGTCAGAAACAGTCCCAATGTGAAGCAGTTGTTGTTACACTTTCTGTTGCTACAAATCCAAATTTGCTGTCAAGACTTGCAAGCGGTTACTGCTATGTTCTTATTGCTGGGCTGTTGTGTAGCTACAAAGAAGCTGTCCTAAACCATTTTAAAGAAATACAGCAGCTTCAATGCTGTTTCAAAACTTCTGTAGCTGCTGCTGCTACTAGAGTCTGAACGATCCTTTAGCTGTCACCAGTATATTTTGCTTCAAATCTTAAACTCAAAAACACAGCAATTATACAACAACAGTATAAAACCAATAAATCCGCAAGAACTTGAGTCCTTTTTCTCCTTTGCTGTTGACTTCAGTCTCCACACCGACAATACCCAACAACAATAAAGTTATTGCTGTCTACTCTTTTCCTGTTTCTGTTTTAAAATTTGAAAACAATCACACATACAGAATGCTTCAAATCTGTTTCAAATCAAGACTTGCAAGCTGTTTAAAGAACAATATTGCTGTCACTTAAATCCTGTTGCTTATCAAACTTGTTGAGTTCAGCCTGCAACTCCTCAAATAAAAACACTGCACACTGCACACTGAACTTACTATTAATGCTTGAGACACTTGATGCTGTTACTACTGTACCAAACAGCTCGTTTACTGCACGAATCACAAATCACAACACAGCTATTGCTGTTGCTGTTTCAAATCACGAAATCAAGTCAAAACAAAGCAGTTGCTGTTAAACATTCCCCGAATCTATGGATTCTGTGTAAACATTCCACAACTTGCAAATAACCTGTCTATATCCAAACACAACAAGAAGCTATGAAAAGAGCTATGAACAAGAATACAGAACCTGATAAGAACAACTGGAGTGCAACAGTGGAGCTCTACGTGATGCACATATCAACAACAAACATCAACAACAATCATCAACAACAAAAATTAAGAAATGGTATCTAGAGTAGCTTTCCTGTCAAAACTTCAGCAAATATCAACATCAACAACTCAAACACAAAACAAAATGGTAAGGCTATGATTTACTTAGAACCAGGTAATAGTCAACATTGACCAAGTTCAAATCAAACAATTAAGATTGAAACAAATATTGTATCAAGATCAACAGTCACCTGATTGAAATCACAAGATGCATGCAAATGTCTGTGAAGCAGCTGTCTTGAGCGATTAAGACCAAGATTGCTTTTACAATCAACAGATAAAACAATCAAGTCTGATAAAAAACTAACCAAATCCGGACAAGTTATGATTTAGGTTGAGCGACCTTGAGCGATTTAGAAGTCCGACTAGATGGATTGAGCGGTTTAGTAAACCGGACAGAAAATGAACCAATAATTCTCAAGTACTAAATCGATCAATAGAAAGTCTAATCCGATCAAGAGATGAACGATTTACTCTAAATCTGAGATGGATTTACCTGCTGAATGAATCAGAGCACTAATCCGGTCAAGTGGTGACCGGTTTAGATGAACACCTGACAAGGCTTCTGCGGTTTAGGAGAACAATTCGGGCAAAGCTTCTCCGGTTTATCTCTTCTCCGATCAAGCTTCGTGCGGTGTAATCTGAGTCTTGAAACCAATTTATGCACGATGAACAATCATACTTCTACGATTTAGCTCCAGTCCGCACGCTTAAACAGAGAACCTTGAAATGAACTGGATTGAATAGATGGGCCTAATCCGGTTGGGCCTTGTACGGTTTAAAATTGGACGGTTTAACAAAATTGAACCAAACAAAACATATTAAAATCAGATCAAAACAATCAAAAACACAAAAACTAAATTTTAAAAAAAAAATGGATCAAAAACACTGATTTAAAAAATTTCAAGAACACGAAAAAAAATTTCAAAACACAAAATCCGAATAATTCTTGAAATTCAGTGATCAAATCATAAAACTTTGTGAATAACAAAGATTCACAATGCAATTTCGAGCATTTTGATCCTGTTTTTAACACAAAAACACAAGAAATTTATGAAAAATCGGATCAAAATCTAAAAAAAATCAAGAACACGAAGAACACAAAAAAAAATTCAGAAAAAAAAATCACTTATCTCTTCGATTTCTCTATCTGATTTCTTGCATTCTAGCTCTGATACCAATTGTGGAGTCCAGATTTCATACAAATCTTGATATGATCTTCATAGATTGATAAGAACACTAAGAATGATGTAAGTAATGATTAGGAGAGAGAGCAAGAAATACATCAGCCAAATCTTGATTTCTGTGTTAACGACAAAAGCACTAATTACAATTACAAGGGAATTCCTATTTATACTAGGAAAGTAAAAACTAAAATATTACAAATAAAACTATTCTAAGGAGAAACTTGAATACAACTTTTAAGCTCAAATCTTGAACACAACATTTACCCATTTTGAGTGACACAGCCCCCAAAACAGATTGCACACTCTTCGAGTGGCGGCCATTTGGGGATCTAAACTCATCATTTTCCAAAGGCTTTTAAATTTATTTTAAAGCTAACATATTCAGCTAGCTTCTAAAAGAAGATTCACCTATTTTTAACGAGTTTTTTTATAGAATAACCCGATTTAAGTTGCATGCAAGATTCTGTCAGCAAAATACTTTTTAGACAATAAACTTGTATCTAGAACTTGACGGTTCAGAACTCAGCTTTTAATGGCCAAAACCCGCATGCAAGTCCCCTTACCAACTTTTCTTGAGTTCTAATTGTTTGCAGATCATAGATTATCATCATTTTGAAGATATTTCCATGTCATTGATGTCTAATCTCCCACTTTAGACTCTCCAGAAAGTTTGTTTATAAAAAGTTCAAGGAGAAAAGTGTAGGAAAATAAGAAATCTTGACGAAGAACGGGATTATTGAAGCTAGTCTCTTACCTTTTGGAATGAAAACTTGAATAATCCACAAAGCGGATTAATTTCTTAATAACGTTAGAAGGTGCAATCAACTGGAGAGTGTGTTCCACAGAGAGAGTAGGGAGATGAGAGGTTTATGCAAAATGAAGATGACAATGAGAATTTTCAAAGGATGTGAGGTATTTATATGATTTAAGAAAGGAAATGGGCCGGCTTCAAAGGCCCAAGTCCATTTAAAATTATTTTTCTTTTAATCAATATAAAAATCCATTTAACTTTATATCAAAATACAATTTGACAAAATTGATAAAGGTAACATTATTAGATCCAAGTTCCCCGTTTTTGGTAAAATTATTTGGACACTCAAATAAGACTTTTATATTTTATTTTGGATGTTGTAATATCAACTTTATTATTTTTTGGAGCATTTGTTAATATATTTTGGCATTACATAAGTTAACTTTATTCGCTACTTGTCAAAACAAGTCTCACTGAACTATACTTTTTGGGAGCTAAACCAGATGAATTCTAATCAATCATGACTAAATCCTAAATGAATATAGCTCTAAATATAAGTACCCTATAAGAGTGCTAACCTGATGCTCCAAGAGTGACGGATGTTACAGTCTCCCTAAGTTAGAAAAATTTTGTCCCGAAATTTATTTGTCAGTCCTTAACTGTTTATGTGGATACATGCTTACATAAATTTAATATGTGAGTATGTGTATTTTTATGCATAGGGATATATGCAAAATATGTAGATATATATATATATATACATATATATGTGTATAAAATATATATGTGGAGTGTGTATGCATGAGGTGTATGCATAAGTTTATATGTGTATGTATGTAAGAAATATTATGTGTACATGCATGCATGTGGGTAAGGGCCTGGATGGCCGACCTTTCCTGTTTTAGAAAGGTATAAAAGAGAGAGTTTTACCTTCATTTCATTCCCTTGCCATTTATTTTTGAAATCTAAAGAGTGATTTGAGAAGAGTTGTCCGGTTATTTAAAAGAAGTTTGCAATCTTCTTCAAAAACTGCGAATTCTCATAAGGTGAGTGATTTCTAAACTTTTTTACATAAAATTTGATATTGGTTTTATTTGAATGTTGATTATTATTGGAAAGAAATCATGTATTTGTTTAAGGATTTCATCCGGACAAAGGGTGACCGGATTAGGTTTAAATCGGACAAAGCTTGTCCGGATATTTCTTAAATCGGACAAGGGTTGGGCGATTAAGCCCTTAACCGATCAAGCGTTAAGCGGTTTAGTTTTAAACCGGTTAAGCTTTAAGCGAGCTATGAATGATAAGAATGGTTAACATTTTGAACTTAGAAGTAGGAATACGATCATATGGTGACCGAATTATTTTTCAATCGGTCGAGTTTTGGGCGATGTATTGTCCGGACTTGTTATCTGGGCAAGAGGGTTGGAATAATTTCAAGTGTTAAATTGGACAAGCCTTGGGCGATGAGTTGTCCGGATTAGTAAATCGGACAAAAGGGACAAGTGTTGTCCGGACTTTATATCCGGATAACTTGTCCGGATAAYTTCTTATTTGGAAAATTTTCATGAGTTTTATATTTTAGACTTTTTATATGGTTTAAAATGTCTATTATTGGGTTTAATTATGGATTATAAAATGGGTATTTAATATATTTTTAAATAAAAAGATATGTTCCTACCAAGCGTGGTGACGTAAGTCTGTTTTGGTTTGCAACGGGATTTTTGGAAAATATTTCTACCAAGCGTACGTAAGTCTGTTTTGGTATGAAACTATATTTTTGGGAAACCTTCCTACCAAGCATAGTGACATAAGTCTGTTTTGGTATGGAAGTGGATTTTGTAAATTGTTTCTGCCAAGCATGGTGACGTAAGTCTATTTTGGTATGAAACTTGTTTTAAGTAATAGTTCCCCCAGACGTGGTGACTTTTGTCTGTTCTGGTTTGGAACTGAGAATGGGTACTTTCAGACGTGGTGACTTATGTCTGTTCTGATAAGTATCCCTGTTTTGATGGAGGAATAAGAGTGGCATATCAATGAGAGGTGTACTTGGAATATGGGTGGCATTGTCATATGTGGATAATATTATAACTCTTATTATTATTACTAATTGGATTTAATAACTTTGAGTCATCATTTCTTTGTGACCTGATGAATTAAAGATATTATTTTTATTTAGAAATAATAATTTATATGTTATTGAGAAGAGGAAAATAGTTTGTCATATCAGGCAAGTATTGCCTTAAATCTTTTTTGTTAATATTTATAAAGGAATGGTCTATTGATTCTAGAAGTTTTGATTACAACATTTGTTTCATATTTAGAACGTTGGATCTCTAATCAGAGATATTTTATAGAACTGAGGTTCTTGGGTATACTCTATTTTGCATGATATTGTGAACTGCATCATTTATTTGTAATGCAGAATATTTCTAAGCGGAATTACATTATCATATTTTGGTGTTCATCACCCTGCATTTGCAAGGAAGGGATTTACTCACTAGACCCATCTGGTCTAACCCTCATTTTGTGTTTTAAATTATGCAATGCAGGAATAGCAGGGTCCGGGGATATTAAAGGGAAAGGGAAAATGTGATTATTTTCCTAATCTCTTGTCTGCTTTTGAAGATACATGTTGCATTACATGTAATAGTACAGGATTTGTTTTTGGAAATTTTTATATGTAGATTTTGTACATATAGTAATCCTTGTACTNTAGATGTTATTGAGAAGAGGAAAATAGTTTGTCATATCAGGCAAGTATTGCCTTAAATCTTTTMTGTTAATATTTATAAAGGAATGGTCTATTGATTCAAGAAGTTTTGGTTACAATATTTGTTTCATATTGRGAACGTTGGATCTCTAATCAGAGATATTTTATAGAACTGAGGTTCTTGGGTATACTCTATTTGCATGATATTGTGAACTGCATCATTTATTTGTAATGCAGAATATTTCTAGGCGGAATTGCATTATCATATTTTGGTGTTCATCACCCTGCATTTGCAAGGAAGGGATTTACTCACTAGACCCATCTGGTCTAACCCTCATTTTCTGTTTTAAATTATGCAATGCAGGAATAGTGGTGTCCAAGGATATTAAAGGGAAAGGGAAAATGTGATTATTTTCCTAATCTGTTGTCCGCTTTTGAAGATACATGTTGCATTACATGTAATAGTACAAGATTTGTTTTTGGAAATTTTTATATGTAGATTTTGTACATATAGTAATYCTTGTACTAGTGGGACCTTATGATGTAAACTATATTTCTATGTAATGAAATATGTAATATATGCAAATGTGGTGTTTGGGGGTGTTACATAAGTGGTATCAGAGCCTTAGTTTAAGAGATTTAGGTATTCAAAGCATGATACCTAGACTTAAACTATCATTTGCATGTTAAGAGTCCCGGACATTATTAGTATCATTGGGAATAAAATATAATGGGTTAAAGAGAACAGTATGTAAGGTGAATTCAAATTACAAATGGCCAATGTAATTATGAATTTATAGGTACATACCTATACTCAGACACCATATTATATTTGGGAATGTGTATACGTGATATTTAATACTAAAATATCTGCAGATGTCTAGTCGATCACGAAGGTCAGAGAGAACTGGCCGCCCTGTATCTGAAGAAAGGGAGGAATCTCCCGCTAATCCATCAACCTATGCTTAAAGGAGTAGAGGTCGTGGAAAAGGGTAGGGGTAGGGGTAGGGTCAAGGGAGGAGTCAGATTCCTGAGAGGAGTCAGGCTGAAATTCGCCCTGATCAAAGGGAATCTATTTCTGGGAATGCTCAACAGGAACAGAGACAACAATAAGAGTTTATAACTAGAAATGATCTAGCAGAATAAATGGGAAAACCGAGGGAAACTCTAATATCTATTATGGGACTGCCATGTAGAATAGAAACTGAGCGAGTTGGAATTAATCCTCCAGCTCCTTCAGCAGGCAGCAATAATCGGGGAGGAGATATAAAGATGTTTCTGACATGTAAACCTCCAACCTTTTCAGGAGAGAGAGATCCAGTTAAAGCAATGTGCTGGATAAAAGGGATTGAATCAGTATTTAACACTAGTAGGTGTTYTGAAGAAGATAAGGTTAGATTCGCAGTATCTATGCTCAAATCTAATGCCTTATATTGGTGGGATGTGGAGTCCTCGGTACAACCGAATATACTGCAAACAATGTCTTGGGAAGAATTTGTGAGTAAATTTAAAACACAATTCTGTCCTACGACAGCAGTAAGACAAATGGAGGAAGTTTTTCTTAAGCTAGAGCAAGGGAACAGATCTGTGCGGGATTATACCGAGAAATTTATTGAGTTTTCCCGATTTGCTGAGCATTATGTATCTTCAGAATCCCGAAAAGTAGAAAGATTGGGGTCTGAAACCTTCTATTCGAGAGTTCGTGATTGCTATGAACCCTGAAACTTTCTTTTTAGTCGTTAATGCTGCCGAAGTTACTGAAACAAATAAGAATCAGCAGGGTGAAGAGAAATTTGTTGAGAAAAGAAAGTGGGAAGGGTCTTCAGTTAGTTTTCGAAGAATCAAATTTATTAAATCAGATAATCGTATTTCTCTGTTACCTTCTGTTAAAACCTGCCTGCAGTGTCAACAGAGACACCAGGGAAGTTGTTCCTCTGAACCAAATAGATGTTATCATTGTGGAGAGACAAGGCATTTGTCAAGGGACTACACTACACCCAAAAGATGTTTTCAGTGCAATTCACCTGACCACATTCGACCAAATTGTCCACAATTGGGAGCTCCTCTTCTAACAATGGGAGGAAATACCCCCAGTAACCGTGGAAGGCCTAGTGCACCGAGGGGAGGCCAGAGTGGAACCAAGGGTAGATCGTTCCAAATGACAAAGAACGAGGCAGAAACAACCCCATATGTAGTAACATATACTTTTCTTCTGAATTCAATATGTGCTAAGGTGTTGTTTGATTCTGGTGCAAATTTTTCATTTGTATCACCATCATTTGTTCAATCTGCATGTCTGAATTCTGTGCTACTTCATGACAAATTAGTAGTTGACACTACTAATAGTCAAGAATCTGTTACTAAAGTATTCAATAATTGTACTATTATTATTGAGGGGTGTGAGTTACAGTTTCGACTGTTTCCTATGCCAATGAAAGAGTTTGATGTAGTGGTGGGTATGGACTGGTTAGCAGAGTATCAGGCCAGTATTGTTTGTAATAAAAAGATGATCAGAATTACTCTGCCAGATCAAGGAACAATTATTATTTATGGTGATCGTCAGGATCATCATACTAGATTATTATCTGTGTTGAAAGCCCAAAGATCTATTCGGAAGGGATGTCAGGGGTGTTTAGCATATGTTATTGATGCAAAGAAAGAAAAAGAGAAACATAAATTGATTCCAATCATTAATGAATACTCGGAAGTTTTTCTAGAGGATTTGTCTGGGTTACCGCCAAATCGAGTCATTGAATTCCTGATTGATCTTATACCTGGAGCAGCACCAGTGACCAAGGCACCGTATAGATTGGCTCCTTCGGAATTGAAAGAGTTGAAGGACCTGACTGATAAAGGATTCATTAGACCCAGCACTTCACCTTGGGGTGCTCCGGTCCTGTTTGTCAAAAAGAAAGATAGATCTATGCGAATGTGTATAGACTATCGAGAATTAAATAAATTGACCATCAAGAACAAGTATCCTCTGCCAAGGATTGATGACTTGTTTTATCAACTGGTAGGAGCAAGTTATTTCTCCAAAATCTATTTGAGGTCAGGGTATCATCAACTTAAAGTCAGAGAGGAAGACGTTGCTACAACAGCTTTTTAAACCAGATACGGGCATCATGAATTTCTAGTTATGTCATTCGGCTTAACTAATGTGCCCGCAGCTTTTATAGATTTGATGAATAGAGTATGTAAAGAATACCTTGATAAATTTGTCATTGTATTTATCGATGATATTCTTATATACTCTAAAATCGAAGAAGAACATGCGGAACATCTTCGTTTGATACTGGAATTATTGAAGAAAGAAAAGTTGTGTGCCAAATTGTCCAAGTGTGAGTTCTGGTTAAGAAAAGTTCAATTCTTGGGTCACGTTATCTCAGAAGCCGGAGTACAAGTAGATCCAGTAAAAATAGAAGCAGTTGAAAAATGGGAAGCTCCAAAGAATCCGTCTGAAGTCCGTAGCTTTTTGGGTTTGGAAGGTTACTACCGTAAGTTTATTCAGGACTTTTCTAGAATAGCCGTGCCATTAACCAAATTGACTCGAAAGAATGTCAAGTTTCAGTGGGAAAAAGAACAACAAGAAGCTTTCCAACTATTAAAGGATCACCTCTGTAGTGCCCCGGTGTTAACTCTACCAGATGGATCCGAAGACTTTGTGGTATACAGCGATGCTTCAAAGTTAGGATTAGGATACGTTCTAATGCAGAGAGGAAAAGTGATTTCTTATGTATCAAGACAAATGAAGGATCATGAGAAGCAGCATCCGACTCATGATATGGAGTTAGCTGCGGTAGTATTCGCTCTAAAAATCTGGAGACATTATCTTCTAGGAACAAAGTGCCAGATTTACACAGATCACAAGAGTCTACAACATCTATTCAGCCAGAAAGATTTAAATATGCGACAGCGTCGATGGATTGAACTTGTTAATGATTATGACTGTGAAATCCTTTACCACCCAGGAAAAGCCAACGTGGTAGCTGATGCTTTAAGTAGAAAAGAAAGGAGCGGGACTATTAAAACTGTGGCAATGAGAATAAGTTTAGTCTTTGATATCCATAAAGAAATTCTGAGATGTCAGAAGGAAGCTGTGAAAGAAGATCTTATCAAATCAGAAAGGTTGGGTAAGATGATTTCAATCTTGGAACCAAATGACAAAGGAATTATGTGTTTTCAAGGGCGAATTTGAATACCAAGTTTTGGGGATATCCGGAAAGTTATTTTCAATGAAAGCCATAAGTCCCGATACACTATTCATCCAGGTACCAATAAGATGTATCGAGATCTAAAATCTTTTTATTGGTGGCCCGGATTGAAGAAAGATATAGTTAAATATGTGGAACAGTGTTTAACGTGCCTACAGGTTAAAATCGAGCATCAAAAACCATATGGAAGTCTTCAATCTTTGAAGATTCCTGTGTGGAAATGGGATCATATTACAATGGATTTTATCATGAAGTTACCTCGAACTCCAAAAGGGTATGACGAGATCTAGGTAATTGTTGATTGCCTATCTAAGTCAGCACATTTTCTACCTATAAAAGAAAATTTATCTTTAGAGAAACTGGCTTAGGTTTACATCAAAGAAATTATAACTAGGCATGGTGTTCCACTGTCTATTGTTTTTGATAGAGATAGCCGTTTCACCTCAAAGTTTTGCGAAAGTTTGCAGAAAACTTTGGGGTTTGAAATTCGGTTAAGTACAACATATCATCCGCAAACAGATGGGCAAAGTGAGAGAACTGTCCAGACTCTCGAAGATATGTTGAGAAGCTGTATCATTGATTTCGGGGGATCATGGGAAGATCACTTGCCATTGATAGAGTTTGCATATAACAATAGTTACCATTCCAGCATCCAAGCGACACCGTATGAAGTGTTGTATGGACATAAATGCCGAACGCCATTGTGTTGGAACGAGGTAGGTGAAAAACAGCTGACGGGTTCTGAAATTGTCCAAGAAACTTCTAAAAAGATTGAACAGATCCGTGAAAGAATCAAAACAGCACAAGATCGCCAGAAAAGTTATGCTGATAATCGTCGAAAGCCGATTGAATTTGATATAGGTGATTTTGTGATGTTAAAAGTTTCGCCGTGGAAGGGTGTCATCAGATTTGGAAAGAAAGGAAAACTCAGTCCAAGGTATGTGGGGCCGTTCAGAATATGTAAGCGAATTGGGCCAGTAGCATATCAATTAGAACTGCAAGAAGAGCTGAGTCTAATTCATAACAATTTCCATGTGTCGAATCTGCGGAAATGTTTAGCTGATCTGAATCTCGCTGTACCATTACCAGAGGTCAAGCTGGACAGTAAACTGAACTTTGTAGAAATACAAGAAGCCGCAATTTACCAAAAGATCAGGGCATTGAGAAACAAAGAAATCAGTCTGGTTAATGTATAGTGGAAATTTCACAAAGGACGAGAGGCAACTTGAGAACTGGAATAAAAAATGAGAGCAGATTATCCATGGCTCTTTAATTAAAGGAATTCCGGGACGAAATTCTTTTGAAGGAGTGGATAATGTGATAACCGGGTTCTGATCATTACCCTAGGTATTTGTTATGTGAATTAACTATTTATGTGGATAAATGCTTACGTAAATTTAATATGTGAGTATGTGTATTTTTATGCATAGGGATATATGCATAATATGTAGATATATATA